>NC_135364.1:15667500-15680000 GCF_051622035.1 Arctopsyche grandis
TGAAGTTCAGTTCCAGTTTAGGCCTTGAACTTAATATAAATAAATGTGCAATTGTGAGCTATGGACGTGCACATTCGCTTTATTGTCACGGATATTCCATTGGATCCGTCTTGTTGAAGTGTGTGGAATCTATGGTCGATTTGGGTATCACTTTTGATCCTCAACTCACCTTTCACAACCACATCAAGACAGTCGCTGACGTTTCCTTTCGTCGACTTGGATTTGTCTTGAGATATGCTAGGTTATTCTCCAACACTTTGTCTTCTCGCTTGCTTTTCAATTCGTTTGTGAGAAGTAAGCTAGAGTATAATGCGATTGTGTAAAATCCGCATGAAGCAAATTACTCTCTGATGATTGAGAAAGTGCAAAAAGCATTTCTTCGTTTCCATTATAGGAAAGAATATGAATATTACCCATATCTCTACCCTATTCCTTTCCTTTTGGGCATGATTGGGTATAACTCCCTTGAACTTCGAAGAAACTTCTCATTAATTCGTTTCGTTATCCAGCTACTACGTGGTAATACGTCATGTCCGTTGTTGCTGGAGCAGTTGAGACTTTATGTCCCTAATAACTATGTGCGTGGTAGACATCATAATTTGATGGCTGTACCTCCTGCCCGCACAGTTCTTTTTCGAATGGCTCCTATTCCAAGAGCTATTCGACTTCTTAATGAAATCTAACCCATTTATCTGGTAGTCTGCGCTCATCATTGTTTTCGTGATAAATTGTGATTTATGAGTGGAATTTTGATTTACTCTCTTACATTTGGGCCTCACACGGATGTTTTGCATTTGCAGTTGTTTCTTATTTATTGGAACTGGCTGTAGGTGCAAGGCATTCCTTATGTTATATTTTATATTTGATATTTTTACGTATCTGCTATTATAATTGCTATTGTTTTTTATGATTATGTATTAATGTATTTTTGTCTGTGTATATACATATGTATGTTTATATTTATTTTTCTTTCTCTTTTTTATTTTATAAGACAGTACCTTCTTTGTTTTTTTTTATAATTTGTAAATATTATTATTATTATTATTAGTTGTTTGTGTATATAATTTTTTTTTTGTTGTGTCTAATTTCTTTAGTTATTATTTTGTTTCTTTTCTGTTATATTTTTGACCATTGTGGCGCATTAGGAATTCTTGTAATGCTACAATGGTCCAAACTTTAAATAAATAAATATTTAATATATTATAATATATAATATAACAAACAATATCTTATACATGTTGATACCATTGAAACGAAACTTATTTATTCCGATTGTAAAATTATTTACAGATAGTACATCTCCCATTATTATATCTTTACGTGACGTGATACGTGGAAAAAATATGTACTATTCACATATCAAGAAAAATCTAATCTTTAATTTCATATTTTCCTGTTGCGTGTAATCTAAATCGACTTACTTCGTTTAAAATTTTAATATTTAAAGAAAATGATTTCACCCGTCGGAAAACTTAATCGTTTCATTAATATACGTCCGGTTCGTGCGCCGTCGAATTCTTCAAGCTTTCGTCTCAAAATGCTAAATTGGCTTACCTTAATGCCGTCGACGTTAAAATTAAATTTATAACGAAAGAGACGTCTCTCTACTGACCTGAAATAAAAAAAATGTCACATTAAATAAAGTTATACACAATGAAATATGACGGAAAATAAGAGATGTGTCTAAAATATATTGAAACAAAAACTTAGTTTAAATTGAAGCAAAATAACAAGTGGTACAGTTTTTAAACCAGTTGTCAAAGCCAGCTCTAACGACATTCTTTGTATACTCATAAGCTCATACATATTGTGACTAAATACATATAAGGAAGAAAACGAAATAGAATTCTGAAAGTAGACAGCAGCTGCGTATCAAGACTAACGAAGAAATAACGAGACCTCTGCAAGAAATGCAATTAACGGGTGGAATTAAATTACGCCTTTATAGGGGATATCTCATTTATGCGAACAAAGCTTTTCCTTCAAACACACACTACTGGGAAAATCTGAAGAAAAGTTTTACATTAAAACAATATATACAGGTACATGCAGTAATTATAGCAAAAAAATTCAAAATATCACGTAGGTACATACATAGATGAGTCTTTGCAAATAAGCTTATCTCATCGTAAAACGTACAATACATAATAATAATATATTATTACTCCATTTAAGAATCGTTATTGCAACATGATCGAATTTTACTACGACGAAATAGCGGTCAGATGACAACGTTAGTGAAGTGATACAACCAATTTTTTAATATACGAAGAGAACAATATTAATACCTATAAAATTTACAACTTAAGATATAGCACTAAAACTAGTATTATAAAATAATGTACGTAAGCAAAAAAAATTAATAGATATATAATCATATTCATATAAACAATATCTACTAGATACTTCACAAAATTATAAATGTATGAAATGATGTCACGAATTTATTCTATTTTTACCTATGCTACAAAATATATCGTACGAAAGACAATATTCTCCGAATACAGATGTCATACACGACACTTTAGTCTATATAAAATAACACATCGAAAACCGTGAGATGATTATAAATCATGTTGTTTTTAAGGGGTTGAGGCCACTGCGAATACGATGAAAAATGAGTGTAGAAAACCCCTCCTCTTCACGTTTTACGAATGGAAAAGCTCCGTCGGTATGGTGTCCAAGGAGGATACATAGCGGGAAAACCAACACCGCAACATATCTAGAGAATGGGAACAAAGGGGGGGAAAACAATGACACGAGTTGTCAAATAGAAAAATGGCGAATTGATGATGGAAAATAGCCGAACAGAGGCAGCCAGAAGAGAGACCGTACATTATATTTCCAGGGGGTGAAAATAAAAAAAAATGGTGGTACTGTTCAGGGGCGGCCATTCGAGGGTCGCGAGCCGCACTCAATCACTCAAAACGCCTGCTCCTTTATCTCGGTAAAATATTAGCTGTCTCGGTTATGGCGTACGAAGTATAAATACGATATTTTGTTTTGTTTGTTTCCGTTGATTATACTTCAACGTATAGTAAATATCTCTTTTATCTTCCAATAGCTATATGTACATATATACATATGTACATCTCAATAGCGATTGATAGACATGCAATAAATAATGTGTTATAGTGTTATAGTGACATTGAACAATTTAATTTTCTACATTCATAGGTACGTATAATAAGTATTATATGTATGTAAATGTTGTATTGAATAATATTGAAAAAAAATTGTATTGAATAATCATTTATGAATCAACTTTTATCTATCTGACTATCCAACCATCAATGCGTTTCAATTTTTTTCGGTCGCTACTCAAATATTGACACATGTCAATTATGGCGATACACGGACGAATAGTTCAAATACATCAATAATATATGTATGCACGCATTGATATAAATCTATCTAAAATAAAAATCATATCATATTTAACCTTATTAGAATATCATAAATTAATAATAAGCTACGTAATCATTCAATTGAATTTACAGTAAAATCTACATATATAAATATACGTATACTGAAATTCCATATATTATCATTTATCTATTGATTTATCGAAAAAATAGACGAAAATATATATTTTCGAATGATTATGAAAACCCATTTGTATGTAAATATTTTACGAATACGAAATGAAAATGAAATGCGATAAATATTACGTAAGCATATATGTAATATGATACCAAACACAAAATTTTAAATAAAAATAATAAAGAACCAGATCAACTCCAGGAAAAATATCAACTGGTCACATTATAAGAAAAATAAAATAAAATATACTTTTTCCGACCTGATACTGCAAAGACATGTAACCGCTCAGGATACGTTTCCCTACGAATTCGTTTCAACGCCAACGTTACGAAAACTTGAGAATTTTCCGATTCCAATACTATTGTGTATACTTTGAACCCATTGAAATATTGATGCTGGAGAACGGTATGAATAATTGAATGGCGCCCTCTCGAATACCCAACCCCTTCCCATTCTCTATCTACCACAAAATATGGTAATCTCTAAAAATTGTAAACATTCCCCCATGATGTATGAAAGCGTTTGCGTGTTTCAGTTTTCCACTCACAGAGCATTCTATTTTTCCAAAAATAAATAAAATGAGTTTTTCACACTATGCAAAATGGTCTCTCGCCACTCAACGGGAAAACCTCGTTACGCCGCAATATTCCATAAGCCTTCAACCCATTGATTGCCTAAAATGAATATGCATACGCCGACAAACCAATATAAAAGTAAATACATCGGCTCCGATACTCGTATTATTAAAGAAACACCGAAAACGGATTTACTTTATTCGAGACTGTGCAGGAACATTTGTATTAAACGTATTCCAAAAAAAGTTAATTCATACACTTAATATAAATAAACACAAAGCATAAAACGAATGTGATTATTCATCCAACGTGTGAATATTACATAATATTTGAAAAAAATATATTTTCATATTCGCTGAATTTTTTCACCACACCTCATAAGTATTATGAGAATGATATTTCATCCTTTCAAAGGCAAATGAAAAGAATACGAATGAGTTTTCCATACACAAGACTTAAAACGAAAATATATACGGGAAAAATTTGGTGTAATGACGAGTGAACGATAATGAATCAAATAGAAAATCGAACAAACACACTCGATGTGAGAGATTATTAGCTCATATCGGGATCATTGACAATGAGTCACCATAACAAAAGGCTCGATTTTCGAACCAATTTTTGGTTACAATGAAGACAATCGGTGACTGAAGATCTCGGTCATAACAACATGGCTCCCAATGCCTCTCTAATTATAAAGACGCTGAATAATAATATACCTATTTCCAGGGATTCGACTATTGTTAAAATGTACATTTTGAAAACATAACAGATATGATTCAATGACAATCAAAGGACAGAGAATATTTCACAGACATTGTTTCAGAATCTATTCTAAAATCAAGGAAACGAATATTTCATTTAAATATGTTTCTCCTAAACCGTGAATCACTAAAATAGTCATGTTAGCAATTGAGCATCACAGTTAAATGAATCAATTAATACGTTTATAACGATAGTACAATTTATCTTTAATAAATATGTACATTGGGAAATATTATCCATCATTTGTACTAAAAATATGTACATATATACATACATACATATTTATAATATTGTATTAAGTATTGTATTATTAATAGACTTCCGTATTATTGTATTAGTATTGGATTATTAATACAATTCAGTATAATATTGTATTAGTATTGTATTATTAATACAATTCAGTATAATATTTTATTAGTATTGTATTATTAATACAATTCCGCTCCAATATATTTACTTCAAACATATAATAGTGTTAAACTACATAGATCCATTTCACTATTTTTCCATATAAAATAAAAATAGTTTGATGCAATTTCGTAAATGATTGTATGCATCAAAACCTAATGCAATTTTATGCTATATGTATGTAACACAGTGTAGTTGTCCACAAAGTGTCGTCGAGATTATCGCATTATGCCACTACAAGGAGTGTATATCCATCGTAGGACGTTATTGCTGGGACGCCTCGACACTTTTAACATCATGATAATGTGCATCGCAAACCCTAATGGATATTTAATGAAAGAGTATAGGGGACGTGCTACAGACGTTGCAGCTTTCGCAAACGGCTTGTATGCTCTATAGAAGCCTTTGTTTTCCGCCTTGTCCGTGTGAAAAGAAAGCATCGTAAAAGCCACCCGACTTTGAAAGGAAACGTGAAAGATTTTTCTCGTTTTTTTCTTCTCCTCGGCTTAAAAATAACATATCGTTCAAAAATCCTCATATATTGAATTTTACCCTGATGCGACCCGAGCTGCGATCCGCTGTCTTTCACCTGGGATTGCAATAAAAAGAGAGATGTAAGTGACAGACTGGGGGGTTAGGGGTCGGTGGAAAATCCAGAGATGAGATATGAAAGCGCGAAGTATGCAAATAATCGTGGCAAAAGGGACACTGAATATAACCGAAAGGGTCAAATTTAAACCGTATCGAAGAGCCATCCCTCAGAGAAAGGGTCGAACGTTAGAACGATCACGCGTCAAATAAGTACAAGTTATAGCGGTCATTAATATAAATATAAGCGAAAGGGGATGTTGTAGAATACGCACAGGGCAGAACAACCCTTTGTAGGATGAAACACTAGAGGACTTTCTTCCGGAAATTCCCGTGAAAACGTCCAATTTCCGACCTTGTAAATTTCCCGTCCGAAGTGAATTAAAATCTGTATGGTTCATGTATTTATGTAGATTATTTTTGAAGTTACGATCACATCTGGTGGATTTTAGGAATATTTCATTTTGAATTTTATGTTGTAAGAACTAGGACGTCATACACACGCGATGCACCGAGGGTAGGTTTTGGTTGATGGGGTTGTTGTGGTCTTGGGTGAGCTGTCGTATCCAAGCCAGCGGATCTCACCGGAGTGAAGTGGGCTTAGTGAAGTGGTAATCCCCCAGGCTTTGTGCAATTCCCTATGACGATGCTATAAAAACACCGGGGATTCCGTTTAGACGCAACATTTTGTTTGGCAGGAATCAACCCCAACTGGTAACAAAAGTACAAAGAGACCGCTCGATTATACACGTTCACCCAAAAAGAAAATGGAAAAGGACGCATGGAATAGAGCAAAAAAAACGAAATTTAAAATGGCCGTTTGCTCGAATATAGAAAAGGTAGAAAGAACACGATTCACTTAAACAAAACAAAAAAAAACTATGCTGACTGCGTACCTTTCTAAGTTGGTTCAGTTTCATGTTTTATATAGGCTATATGTTTATCGGAAAATACAACACACAAAACTAGGTTTGACAAAAAATATGGATATTTCCATAAAATATTATATATTTCAAAATTTTCTCTCGCAAAAATTTTAAGAGAAATAAGCCGCTAAACGGAACAGAAGATAGCAAACGTCTCCAAAAGCTTTTCCGTAAAAATGTTGAAGAGAAAGAAAATTACTATAAGCCACCCTCACCAGTCTCCAGTATTTATGCAGGCAAAACTATTTGCCACCGAGACCATCAGTGAAAATGAACAATTTCACGTGGATTTTTCTTCAATTTCACCCAAATGCAAAAAATGCGTTGGCTGCGATAAAAAATTGAGTTTAGAACCCCTTGAGTCTAAACTGAAGTGTTATGGAAAGTTTGACGTTGAATATATTATATTTAAGAACACACACAAGCTAATCCTAAATTAATTTAGATTACGCAGTATATTTAAAAATCATATAACGGTTACGTGAAATAAAATAAAGTTCTCAATAACCTCAAGGGAAATTAATATAGAAACCCAAATTTGATAATTTTCCATTATTTTCCGTTATAAGCTGATGAAAATATTAATATCGATTGATAATAGTAATTTAGATGAAATGTCTGACAATTTTTATAAACATATTGTCTGATTATATTTTACTTAAACGAAATGACAATTTAGAAGATAGCCTTGAGTGAAGTTTATCAACAAACAAAGCAAAAAATTAATAAGTTTTCTAATATACATACATATACAAGTATTTTATTCAAATACAATTATATATAAAAATTATAGAAATATATGTAATATGTATCTATTTAGATGATATTACTTGATGGATTGACTGTTGTAGAGTTTTTTTTGTGGATTAAAAAAAATAGTTTGCATTCAAAAATACATGTATGTACGTATACATATGTATATTCCTCAAGACAAATTTTCAGCAATTTTTCTTTATATGGGCCTTATATTTAAAAATGACGTAAGTCAAATTTGCAGTTCCAAAAACACTATTTCAATTTGAAAAAAGTGAAATAAATTACAGGCCACCAGTATTTTTAAATGTTGTAAAACACAAAATATTATATATTTAATGTTTTGAAAGATATTTCTTGAAATAAAAATGCTCTCGTCACTTTCAAATACGACGGCTCACATATAAAATGTACATAAGAAACGAACGAGCGCATTGTCATTTGCATGCAAAATGTGCATGTGTGTACATAAGTACGTAGACAATATTCACGTCAACATGAAAGCAACGAAAGCTTTGACAAATTACAATACTTTATAATTTATATCATCATCTTACGTATTCTGAAATCGTTCTTCGAATCTCTACCGTGTGCGCAAACTTGTGCTTGTAACTACCAGATACTTTCAACGAAAACAACAAAGCTTGATGACACGTGAAATGCATGTGAACTTTTACTTCCCCAAAGCAAGCAAATGCTCTCATCTCCAACATATAAATTTCACTGCATTTACGTTTCATATAAAAGTAGAAAAATTAACGACGAAATATCACCCGTCATAATACATAATACTTGGCGTCAAAACACACCGTGAAGTTCGACGAATTAATGAAACACACCTGAAAGCCCTTCGCATTTTCACCTCAATCATCGAATTAGGGCAACACGGCGTGAAATTACCTAGCGAACAATTTCGATAGAAGAAATTCATCACTGTCAAATTTTCACGCATTATTCGATGGCTCACTAAAAAGTCCAGGTTCGCCAATTTCTACAGAGCGAGACGAACGTGAAAATGGAAATGGCGGAAAATACTCGGGTGACAAGGAGGTGTATGGTGGAAAAATTCGGGAAAGGGTGCACGGGGAGTGAGCACGAGGGGAACGAGCATGGCAATTTTGACATACGACGTAGCGATATCTCCATATTCCGCATCTTTTTTTATTATTTTTATTTTAGCGAAGACTCAGCGAAAAATAAAACGACAAAACTTTTATGAATGTCATCGTTACCAAAATAAATCGTAAAAGTATCCATTATTATTATATTATAATACATATGCGGAATTTTTGATCCGTATGAAATTAAACATTAATTCTTATAATAATAATATTAAAAGCTGCTCTGTTAGGCGTATTTCAATCATCAAAATATCAATTTTTATATATTTTATAGCGTTTGATGATTAAAAATAAATAAACATTTACCTCACAAAAAATTATACTATTTTATTATACATATAAATATATAATCATATAAATATAGAAATATATTCAAATACTCTTCTCTAAGTCTCTTCAGAAATATGTATGTATATTGGAAAAATATAAAAGCATCATTATATTGAAACTAGTTTTATGCCCGTTGAAAATTCAACGGGTGGTTTCGGAAAGAAATTGATCTAATTTAAAATAAAGTTATAATACGAATAGTAATAATTAATCGGAATTTGAACTGAAACATAAATCGGGTATCGGGAATCGGACTGAAACAGGGATCGGAAAAAGTAACTGAAACAGGAATCGGGATTCAGAACTGAAACAGGAATTGAGAATCGGAAATGAAAAAGAAATTGAGAATCGGAAATGAAATAGAATAGAATTAAATATATACAAAATGCATACAAATTCCAATTATAAACAAACGGTCATTGACCTCGTAACGTTGAATATTATTACATATTACACATAACAAATTACATACATACATATATGATGTGCATTTAGCACAAGTCTTCTGGGGAAGACAATAGCCGAGTTGGTAGCGCGTTCACGCCGAGAATTGTGGAACCTGGGTTTGATATCTCATCATGCCCACGAAAAATAAAATTAATTTTCTTTTTCAAATATCGTTAATATATAATTAATTTTAATTAAAAAATATATATTTAATTGTTTAATATAAAAAAATAATTGGTTCAAAACCTCGCTAAATAAAATTATTATAATTGCGTATTTTTATATGGCGAGAACGAAAAATTCAATTAATGTTTAAAAAAAGACCAATTCAAGAATCGACTTTGGCGTCATCGTTGAGACCGTTGAACTCAGGTATACCTAGTTTAGATTCCTCCATGTTTCCATTATTGTCTGTTGACAAGTTCCATTTATCTGATTTACGCTACGGTTTTGGTAAAATTAAAAATATTAAATCTTTTGGACCAGATTTCATTCCAGATTTCATTTTAAAGGGTAGTGAGCCTGGACTCTCGCCTCCATTGATTTTTATTTTTAATCTAATGCTGAAGACTTCAGTTTTTCCTGTATCATGGAAGTGTTCGAAAGTAACTCCGATCCATAAAAAAGGTGATAAGTATTCCATTAGAAACTATCGCCCGGTTGCTATAATATCCTCTTCTGCAAAACTTTTTGAAATTATACTTCATAGGTATATTTTCAATCATTGCCAGAGTATGATTATTGATCAGCAACATGGATTTCGTCCACAACGTTCAACGACCACAAATTTGTTGTCATTTTCTGGTTTTGTAACAGGTTCCTTGGATGCTAATATTCAAACAGATACTGTTTACACGGATTTCGAAAAGGCTTTCGACAAAGTAAATCACTCCATCCTTATCAATAAACTAATTGGTTATGGTTTCTCATATGGTCTCTCTCAGTTATTCACAAATTATCTCAAGGATCGACGTCAGTTTGTAAAATATGGAATTTATTCTTCTGTTGAATACCCAACCTGCTCTGGTGTTCCACAGGGTTCTAATCTTGGCCCCTTACTATTCATTTTATTTGTTAATGATATTAGGGAAATATTCCACAACTGCAACTTCTTATTATATGCAGATGATCTAAAACTTTTTAGGTGCGTTGAATCTTCTTCCGATGCTCTACTGCTACAGAGCGATTTAGATTCACTCGTTATTTGGTCACACTCAAATTGCCTTCCGATAAGCGTTGAAAAGTGTCACATTGTCTCTTTTTCCAGATCTCGATCATCAATTGAATTTGGTTACAATATTGATGGCTCTATTCTTGCCCGTCACACACATATCAAGGATTTGGGAATTACTTTTTCAAATATCTGGAATTTTAATTCTCATATCCAAGATGTGTGCAATAGGGCTACAAAAACTTTAGGCTTCGTCATCAGAAACTCACGCGCCTTTAACCTTTTGAGTAGTGAGTTAATTTTTACATGAGAAACGTCTCAGGAGTGAGTTTTTTTTTTTCAATTAGAAGATTTTAATTATATTTAATGTATGACATATAATCAACTTTAAATTAAATTTTAAAAATTCAGTTGTTCTCAACCTTTTTTAAGAAGTTCTGTGGTCCTCAACTTTTTTTATTGACATATCGAAAAACTTATTCTGGATTTATTTATAATATATTATACCAACTAGATTACAATTAATTTTAATTCTTATTATAATGAGATTATAATAAAAAATAAAAGTTCAGTGGTTTTCAACTTTTTTAGACGGTTTTGTGGTTCTCAACTTTTTATTTTTATCTTATAATGAATTTATTTAATATATATTTCATAAAATACAACATTTCTTCTGATTGGATTACAGAAAAAGAAATCAGTGGTTTTCAACTTTTTTTTTATTTTTATCTTGAAAAACTTATCTACATAGAATTTATTTATGATATATTTTATAAACTAAAACATAATTTTATTGTAATAGTTAGATTACAATCAAAGGTAAACATTTAGTGATTCTCAACTTTTTTTTTTATCTGAAAAACAGATTTTTATAAAAAGATATTTTACAAACTATAACTCAATTCTTACGGTTGATCATAGCAAAAAATTATATAGGTACAAAAAATAAAATAATATAGGTACATATGTAGCTTATTTATAATATCTTAGGAACAAAAAAATTTTCCAATAATTCTTGGTCTACTCAGTAGAATCTACTGCCACTGATTATCCGTGTTATAATATAGATATGTACATAGGTGGGGTTTGGTGACTATTCAATCACGGAGTCTTGAACGGGAACGAATCTGCAAATTTTTTATAACTTTAGTATTGAAAAGTTTGAAAATATGTAAGATAAGTTGATATAAAACTTACGTCAAAATTAATAATTTTTTCTCGTGTGGTAATCTTCAAAACAAGGATGTACACATAATGCAACATCACATGGAAGACACATCCATCGTGTGTCCTTTCTTGTTTTTGGGCGTCTTACGGAATGACTACACACGTGACATGCTCTCTGCGTTCTTGATCCTTGGGCAGCTGTTTCAGGCACTGGATGTGGAAAATGTCTAGCCGTAAGTCTCACAGGATTGTCTTGAGGTTTTCTACCTCCGGAAGGAGATGGTCTCACCTTATGATAGTTTTCTACTATTTGTTTTATTATATTTAGCCGAAAGTCGCTGAATTGAGGTTTCTCGCCTGTCTTTACTAAATATAAATTGTAGGCATTCAGGGTGGACACATCAATCAACCGGAAAAAAATCTTTTTGTACCATTTCAATGTTTTTCTGGAGGTATCCATGAAACTAATCATCATATCTGATTTATCGACAGTGCCCATATTCAAATTATACTCCACTACGGCTTCAGGTTTGTTGATATTTTCACCTGTCGTGTAATTGATTGCATCTGTTTCAACCATTTTCTTTTCATGAATATTTGTGAGCATGTGAACCTCCCGTTTGTCAATCCATTTTATTGCCAATAAATTGTTACAATGTAGAAATTCCACATACCCACGTTTATGTTTTCCTGCGGGAAATTTTGG
>NC_135364.1:19405000-19490000 GCF_051622035.1 Arctopsyche grandis
AGCAAACACAAAGACACCACCGGTGAAAAATAAGGGATAATACGAACGATCACGAAACACAGAGGCCTGTGCCAAGTTTAAATTTCCGAAATTGAAGAATTTTCGCACACGCTAGTACAGTGGAATGAACGATGGTCGATTTAAATTTGTTACCCTGAAATATAATGCATTTTTTGGCAACCGTTTTTAGGAAGTATTACAATTGAACAGGAAGTGTTACATATGATAGTAAATTAAATGTAGTATTTAATTGATTATCACTGTATATACTAGAAACACACGTAGTAAATATATGTAAATATTATGGTACAATTTTAATTCGTATCAGTTACATTTATGATAGGTTTTCCACAATGAAATTATTTCACAAAGTAAGAAAACTAAGCTAATATTTCGACCATGAAACGACTACCATATTTTAAATTTAATAAAATCATCAAAGTTGTATAACACCTCTGTAAAGAAATGTATCTACGGAAAAATTAGTCGTGGATCTTTTAATCCAATAAATCGATGCCAGTTTCTCCAAAATTCATGTTAGTAGCATCTCTAATTTGTTGTATATTATAAAATGCTACGTACGTAATATTTCGACAAAACATATATTTCTCGTAAATTTGCAGTGTATGAAAAAAATTGTTGATTGTCCATAGATAGTCCATATTCTCTATTGTCCTGTCATGTTTGAAAAATTGTTAGTACTTATGTACAAAAATAATCTAACCATATGTGTCACCTTGGGGTAATTCCTATCATGGCACATATGTTTTATGATAAAAATATTATATACTTGCAAAAGATAAGTATTATATATAAATACTAATGTGAGTTCCATCCTTTTGATCAAATAATCTACAGCTAATTTTCGATACAAAATTATCATATAATTTAAGACTAGTTTTACAATATACATATTTTAGAATATGGTTGTATCTTAGTAGTAATATCAATACCCCAATTGCATATGCATACATATTTTGATTTAACGCTAATCTGACTGGATGTGTTGTATAGGTGTAATATATTAAGAAAATAATATAGAATGCGTAACAAGTACCTATTTCTGTATTGAATTACATTTTACACACAGCACCGGAATTTAATTCCTGTGCAATTAGCTTATACACGTCTGAAATCAACTGCTAATAGAATCGTTGACGCTAAACGACGCTTAATCTATACCTAAACATTCAATGAATATTCATTAGATTAAAATGGGTGAAATCGACACCGATAATGGTATTAACATATGAGGCAACACTCTCGCAACGTCTAATTAAGATACAAATTAATATTTATATCAACGTTCGTGACGCGCGAAAGCGTCATCGTTTTGTAACCAATTCTTACTTCGGGTACGTCAAGTTTTCCACGAGATCGATCGAATATCCGTTTCCGTTACACTTGAAATCCTCACGGACGAAGCCTTATTCTGACCCACTTCTGACTAGATTCAGGTCACGGACATCCACCCAGGTACCACTCAAGTTACATAATAAATTCCACAAATATTTTTTAAATACTTGAATGAACATCGCTATAAGTGAATCCCTAAAACGCTGTAAAGTATCACTTCTATAATGGTACGGTGAGGTATTAAGCGGATGTCAAGGGTGTGGTGATACTTATTGCAAGGGTGGAGTTGAGGACGTAAACGATTTATGATCTGAATGGTCGTCGGACGAACTCGTAAAACCCGTAAAGTCAATTTGACCGTTGGTTTGGTGCAGAGCACGTCTCGCTTATAAACGGGGTGTATAATTTTTTAGATGACTTCTTTTAACTGTGCTGTTTAATAGCTGTACGGCTGCAAAGAGTGATGTGTTTAAAATGATTAAAGATCGATCGAAAGCCTTCAGTATGCTTTATTAAAAAATTTTAGGGCTTAGTTCAATTTTATGGGGACATTTCGTAGTTCAAGATGATAAGTATATATAGAGCTCGTACTTATAACTCGGTGGTTGTGTTAATGATAACTACCGAGAGATTTCTGGTTTCGAGCCCTGGGTTGACCTCGATTGAAAATCATTTATTCGCAGTATTTCTGCAGTTCTGCTGTTCAAACTTGGATATTTGTGACTCCAAGTCAATCGTTTCCTGGGAATGGAAATTTGTAAATTTATCTGATTTCATCGTTGAAGTGGCTCATACAATTGGCAAAACCATCCTACATTTTTCCCCACTATTTGAATATGATTTCAAATTTATAACCTACTAGTGGTTTTACCCGGCTTCGCACGGTATTTGTAACAAAAACTGCTTAAACATTGCTAATCTAATAGTAAACATTAATTTTTTTTTTTATTAAATTTATTTGAACCTAAAAATTCATATTTAACGACAGCCAATCAGAAGTGAATGAACACACGATGAATGGTTTTTTTTTATAAATAAGAGAACCGGAACTGGAACAGCAATTCGGATCCGGAACTGGAAAAAGAATCTGGTTCCGGAACTGAGAAAGGAATCGGGAACCGGAACTGAAACAGAAATTGGGATCCAAAACTGAAAAATGGATCGGGAACCGGAACTAAAAAAGGAATCCAGATCCGGAACTGAAAAAGGAATCGGAATTCAAAACGGAATCAAAATTGATATTGATATCGTCGTCATAGAAAATTTGATTTTTTCGCCAACGTCACGGATTCTACGAACCAAAACTTACATATGTACATAAAAAGTGTCTTTCGAAATTATATGTATATTATGCATATAAAGTTTAACAACGTACATATGTGTCGCCCTAATATTCTTAGAAATGGAATGATTCCTCTATATTTCATTTTATATTGAGAATCGCTGTCACCTACTTCACATTTGGAAAAAGGTAATGTTTACTTTCAGCATTTTCAATTTTTTCTTTATATAATGGTGGATCTATTTTATGGCCATACGATACCCATTCCACTACTTTTTTCATTTCTTTTAGCACTTCAACCTTATTGGTAATATTTCTTTTCGACTTTATAACATGCCAGCTGGAATATGTTCACCGTCCTTGTTATAGTCAAATCAACCATATTATAAAGCAAATAAAATAATTGACTCAAAAGATTGTTTTATACAATGAATGCGCCTTATATTATGCATTATGCATTACAAATCGGTAAACATATTGCGGCAAATAGGCGCAGAAGAAATTCATATACCTATGTATGTATGTACACATATATATACAATTTCAAAATGCAAACTAATTTGCATATAAACACACGTAATAAATCTAAAGACTTAACTAAGTGACCCGACCTTTATATAGGTGTTTCAAGTGATATTGAAATTAATTCAACGGCCATTCATGCAAATGGCGCAAGGACGCCAGGGAATATTGCCAAATGTGATATGCAACAAGTCGACAGTCGTCCAGAGATTAACACCGACTGTAAAATTTGTAACAGTTTTATGTCAGTGAAAATATGTAGCTCGAGCTCGAAGACAATTACTCGTTTTAATTAAAAACGTCGAAATTTTCCCCCATGCGAAAATTTCCTTAAAAAGTTATTCAATTAAAAATGCCTAACGAGATTTCGAGCTTGCGAAAAAGAAATTCGACAAGTTTCATACAAGTATTGAATTTATTTTAACATCAAAAGAAGACGTCATAGAAAGTTAATAAAATTGAAATGGCGACGGATACATTGGTATTCCGTTTCATGTATTTGAACTCTTGACTTTTGACGCTTTGACACATTTCAATTCCGAAAAAAACTTCCATACATACTAATGCAAGATCACACATCGTTCCGCGAACATACTGAGTGCTTTCTAAATTTTAAATTGAATATCAGAATATAACTAACTTGTACTACCTTTAAGGCTTCATCGTGTGAAATGGCAGTGAACGGGGTACCATTCACTTGAAGGATAGAATCTCCAGGTCTCAGCCCGGCCCTTTCGGCTACCGACCCCTCCTCCACTCTCGAGATGTAAACTCCAACTCCTGAAATCGATAACAACAAAAATAATAAAACTGAATGCACATATTCGGGCCGTATTTGCCTAGGAAAATCTCTTCCGAAAGTGCAATAAATCTCCTAGACACTTTTGAGAGCGCATACTTCGAATCGATCAGCGAAAAACATACGAGAATCCCGTTTCGCACAGTTTTATACGCTTTTCAAGAACGTTTCTCAATATTTACATACTGAAAATTCGACTTGAATCGCATATGATGTATGGTTTCATAAAGTAAAGTCTTTCTTTACAATATTTTCAGACTATTTCATGATAAGATTTGTGTTAAGATAGTCAACATGTCAGTCTTAGTATTTTTTTTTTACGTAACCTAGTTAGGTTTTTTCATCAATAAAATTTAATCTTAATAATGTTAATCAATCTTTGAAAATATATCGAAATATCTATCCATATTTTATATATTTCAACACTTAAATTTTAAAAGCTTTCATTCACATTATTTTCAACAAGTTTTGACATTTTAGATCATTTTAATATAATTTCATTTCATTATATTTAAGATTATTAAGAATAAAAATCAAACCCAAAATTTTACACATTTCAAAATTTTTATTATCTTTTGATTGGTTTATTTTTTAAAAACATATTTAATGAATTCTGTGTATATTTTGAGCTCTTCAACCATTTACATTATCGACACTATGAATTTAACTCTATTTAATCTTATCATCTCAAAACCCATCAAGCCTCCTGATTGCATTACTTAAATAAAACTTGCTAGTGAGTTCAACTTCATACTTCTACCTTTCTTTTTTAACATCCATCTCTACGAATTATTTAATAAAACATAATCTCATACAACTTTATGTAAGTAATAAATAAATGTGTATCTAGCAGAATTTAAATTAGAAGCCTGATTTTTTAAAATGATATGTATAAAACCAAATCAAACAAAACGCAAAAGCAGTGACATAAATACACATACACGTGAGCATAAAGTACAATCAGTGTAGGTGAAAGGGTGTTTTGGAAAGGGAGAAGGAAAAGGGGTGACCGCAACGACATTTTCCAACGAACGAACTGAGCGAACTTTTTGCGGATGGGGCCACGTTACACATAAAGTGTTTTCGGCTTGCGACAGTTAAAATTGAAAGAAAGTCCAAAGAAACAGGATGGGGACGAAAGTTGAACAAGGGTTCCCACCAGTGACGGCTTTTGGTGTTCACTCGAAAAAATCCCGTCAAGAAAAACACAAAGAGAAAATATACTCACACAGTCGATATTAGAAGTTTTCATATGAAAAACTTTTCCCCTACCATGCATGTCACTTTTCTTTCGGTGATATAATAACAAAATATTCCACACGAAAATTTACAGTTGTATTGTGAACCGATCAATCTAAAGTGAAAGTTTTCACGTGCTTAGTATAAAATATATACAAACAGTAAAAGCAATTCAATCGAATTACTTCGAAACAATAAAACAAGGAAACGGTCCGGCCCTGGTAATTCTCCGGATATAGAATGCGGTCGTTAAAGCCCCAAATCCGGCCATACTCAGCCACTTTAACATACGTTGAATTTAGCCACATATACGTGCGTGAGAATTTATAAAACCTACCTTCTACCATTCCTTGAAAGAAACAACTAAATGAATAAAGAAAGAAAAGAAAAACCCGAGAAATACAATCTTATGTAACATTCATTCGCGGAAAACACGAAAAAATACCGCGAAGAAAAATTCCAAGTGATGGAAAGTTGTGATTAGTGTAAAAGCATTTATCACATACATAGTATGAAACTGTATTAAAAGATTGAAAACAAATTTATAATATTTGAAATGTATCTAGTATTTATTTGAAATCAACAGCATACTTTAGTTGAATCACAAACTTCAGAATTACCTTAACATAATATATGTATGTAAATAAATTTTCATAAATATGACAAATGATCTGAGAGGATCTATTGGCTTTATTTACTTGCATGTATCATTTATCATTGAATTTAAATATCTGAATATATTATATAAAATTTTAATATTGGAATAAATATAATATTGAATAAAAATTATTTACATGAAAGGTTTTATCAAATTTCAGTATTATTTAAATTAAATTTGTACGAGTACATACAGAAAAATACGATATTTTCTTTAAGTATGGTGTACTTTTAAGCACTTTATATTTTAAATATTTCAATGGAATTATTACGTGATGTTTTCAATGCGGGAAAATGTACGATGTAAAAATGCACGAAGCGAATTTTATCCAAAATATAAAAATAATATAGTAGGTACCTCGATATTTCATAATACATGTTAATACATTTCCGCGTTAGTATGAAATAAATATCAATGTAGGGAGAGAGAGGGAAAAGGAAAATTGCGCAGAGTCGGAATATTTCCACGGTTGAACGACCGGAAAAGGAAAAGCGGCACTTTGCCGTTTTCAGGCGACCGTCCTTTTAACCGCTTCAGACGGTCTCTTCATTATCATTTTCATTCTCACAAACACTACACAAGAGTAAATGTATGCACATATATATGTACATATGTGCATTTTTTTTCTTTGATCGAAACGGGGTCGATCGCCACTAGAGAGCGTCGAGCTTTCGCGCCTTAAAGCTCGTTTAAGCTCAAACACTCGAATCGGAAGAGCTGACGTGCCTAGCAAAGCTTTCGCTCTTTCAAACTGTTCAAACTTCGCCTATATAATCTTACTTTAAACCTGAATCTAATTAAACGGATCAAAAGTCGCGTACCACATTAAACGGATCCCTAACCGAACTCGTATACATATATATTATCCCATCCCGCTCACAAAAAAGCGGCACAAATCGTACGCACATATTTCATAATGTGGTTCGAAGGAAATGAAAGCTTTGCAATTGAAACGCGGAATAAATTTTATATTCCACAGTGAGCAATCCTTTAATAAATAGTTGAACAACTCGATTTGTTCGCATCACAAACTTTCAACCACCTTTTTTCTGAGGAGACAATTTGCCTTGAGAATACATTTATTTCATTCCGAACCTTTTCGCTATTGATGCAATACATTATGGAAATTATAAAAGCAAAACCAACAGATGCTATCCAAGTAAAATCGTATTTAATATATCAAGGAAAAAAATCCAGCTTATAATAAATTCACGGCACGCAAATCGGATACGAAATTTATTCGTCAAATTTCGACGAAACCACCCATGCTTATGTATTTAGGTATATATAGACTTGTTTTCATCCAAATTTGGCAAAACAGTCATAAATATCATAATAAAATCTAGTATTCCCAATGCGAACACACCTACGTATCACAGTTGAGATTTGCGGTCTCGCACGACCGAACAGAGGCGATCCCGAAAATAATTTTCCCCGAATTGATATTTCAAGCACACACATGAGCGTAGTAATAAAAATGCACGTATTCCTTTCCCTCCTTGAGGTAAAGGGTTGGGGTTAAGGGTGGTGAGCGATTTTAAAGGTCCAAAGGTACATATCTCGGACAAACATCTCGCCCGAATGACTTATGGTTGGAAATTTTTTCACGTTTTCGAGTAACAAGTGGTATTTTTTCGTACATACATTCCTTCACAAAATATTTATGAAATATGAGCAATTTTCGTAGTATTCGAGATCATGTTTGCGTTAATCGTTTCGAGGGTAATTAATTATGGTATACGGAATGGTAAGACGACACTAACGATACATGTTCCATGATACATTAATGTGAATAATACATATTTTAATAAAGGTCAACTTGGGTCAAATTTAAGACTGATTTCTACTTGTAATATAATATTTTTAACATCCACATATTAATGTATAAGTTCCTATGACAAATTAATATAATAGAATACTCAACACCAAAATGAAATTTATTTATTTTATGCATAATTTTTACTGTGTACATATGTACATATGTACATATGTATGTATATAGCTTTAATGTAACAACTGTAATTTTTTTTATTGTGTTAATTTTACAAAATATTAAATTTTATTCAATGTTTGTAAATTAATATCATTCTTATATTTACGTTTATATATGTACGTACATATGTATATATTTTTTTTATTCAATAAACTGCATGTGTAAACATATTATGGTATATATGTATCTATAATATTTAATTAATATATAGGTAATATATAACTTTTATTTTTTTATCCATTTTTTGAATTTAATGCCAAAGCTTTTGACCATCTTTATATATAAAAATCAATGTTTGTCTATTGGTCTATCTGTTTGTCTGTCTGTTTGTCTGTCTGTTTGTCTGTCTGTTTGTCTGTTCGTTTGTCTGTCTGTTTGTCTGTCACGTATGCGTTCCTATACCATTCAACCGATTACGATGAAACTTACAGTAGTTATTGTGTGTATGTCCACGATGGTTTCTGTGAAAAAAATAGCCCTAAAACGGGAACGGAAACGGGGAAAACGGGAATGAGTGGCATTGCGACGCAATAATTTCAAATGTTTCCGCGTCTCCACCTGCGTTGTTACGGTAAAATAAACAAACAATTGAATAATTTTAAATGTGTTTGCTACCTGCGTTTTTCTGACAAACTATCACTACTGTAATAACGGGAACAGGAACGGGAACGGGAATTGCATGCGTTATTGTGGCATTGCAACGCATTACTGGTTCAGCTAGTTTATTATAAATTGTAGTCCATTAAAGTCATGCAATGCTCGTAAACTAGTCATAAATTAAAGTTAAATTTAACAAACCGTTCAAGCAAATCACATAATGGCTTAGCCGTCAAATTACAATGAACTTATCCCACATTCTATCAAAAGCACATAATACAACAAAACGTTTCCCATACTACTGTGTGTAGTATAAATTGCGCATATTTGTCTTTGGCAATTTTTTTCCCTCAAATAAATTCCGCAAACAAACGCATTAACATTTCTCTTGGTAGTTTTTGATTGGGCGTTCGGACAAAGGAAAAACGCGTTAATTACCGCGTATTATAACGTTTCCCCATTCTAAAATGTATACATATGTATATAAGGTCTATTTTTACACTTAAAAATTCAGATGGAGGGCCAAAAAACCTTATTTAAACAGAACCCAGCGGCTACAATAATTCAAGCCGCGTATATTTATTCAACGCCTCGAAATAAATTAATTTCCACGGGCTCAAAAAGTATAACACGAATGCCTAATTTATCTGTAAAGTTTAATTCGGCCTCGAATTAAAATTTCAGCCGTCATACTTTTGAAAAATTCCTTTCGCATCTTGAAAAATAATGCCTTTGAAGCTTCAATGGACGTCGTTCGTTTTTGTTTTTGCGAGATTGAACGCTTCTTTTCTTCTTTTATTTTTTTTATTTATTCCGGTCTGAAAGTCTCAAGTCTGCAGTAAAGAAAAAGGGGGAGGGATATAAAGAGTTTGTTTCGTCGTTTTCAGCACCTTTCATCCTATCGTTCAATGGCATTATTTTGGGACTTTTCAATTGTGGGAACGAACGAGTAAGCCGTTAGGGTCACCTCGTTCACTTTCCTAATTTCGAAACAAAGTCTTTCGTTTGACAAGATAAGTCGACAGCTTTTGTACCGCAAAATACTCATCATTCAATCAACATTTGAACCAAAATAACAATAATTAAATGTGGCACTGAATAATACAACACCTTTCATTGAAACAAAATACAAACAATACCTATGAAACCACACTCGCGAATTGGATCAAATCAATAATAGTATATGTACATTTGTACATACGTATATACACATACTAATAACTTCAAATGCTTTTTCATATAATAATATAAAGTAATATTTATCAATTTATACATTAATATAACTTGGCAGATTGTTGACAAAGGATGATGATCTCGACACATCTCACCTTTAATACAATCAAACAGTTTAAAGTATATTTTATAGATATATAATATGTAATATGAAGTGAAAGCTCAACTTGTTTATTAAAAATGTGTAGATGTAGTAGTATTTTATGAATAATATAATATAAAATATAAGTATTCCTTTGAAGTGTTTAACAAGTACTTATTGAATGACCCAATTGAATTCTACGCTTAAACTACGTATAATACCTGCATCTTTTCCACCTTTGACACAAATTCCAAATCCATGTGAACCTTCAGGAGTATCTCTGCTCATCGTCACCGTCCTCGTAGCCAGCTCGTGGATGTTCGGAGCACTGGTTTGAAGATACGATCTGCCTTCCCGATATCCAGCCTGCAAGTTGGAAAAAAATTATGTATTGAACAACTCAACTTCGTCGCGTTGAACAATGAAAGAATGTAAAAGTTTTTATCATAATGCCAATTGGGGCGTTTTAATGGACTCGAGGCAAAGACATAAAGTGATTGAAAAAAGTTTTGTGAAACTTTTATGATTTTTTATGGAGATTATTTGGCACGAATTCTCGGTCCATTCGACCGAATGTTTCCGATGAAAAAGTATGAGTAAGTATAATCGATTCGATGAATCATCCCCTTCTCAATGTTTGAGACATTCTTTTTAATCAAAGACCGGAAATGAATAAGCCAAGCAGACTGCTTACGACCAATATTCTCAATTTCGATAACTAAACCTCATACTTGATCATATTTTTTGAACAGAATAAGTAATATTTATATCACAATTATATTTTTTCATTAAAGAATACGACCATTATTTAAAATTTCAAAGTTTTAACGTCTGGGCTTAATTTCTAAGCTATGTAGCTATATTACAATAAGTATTTAGAAATAGCAATCAAGATCTCAATATGAAATTCCAAAAATAAAGATCAATCAAAAAAGATTTTGACAATCAAATCAAGATTTTGACAAATGACGAATACTTCCACTAACTAATGTCTATTGCAAAATACATATGAATCTATAAATACTGAAACAGCTGATGATTGGGTTTCGGATGAAAATAGTACTAAAATAACATATTTTTTCTTGTTTTTAAATATTCGCGTTGTATGAGGTATTGTATTGTATGAGAATAAATAACAATTCACCAAGGATCTTTATCAATTCGCCTATTTTCAATGGACAGTGTTATAGGTAGGTATGCACTGCAAAGATTTAAAAAGCGGATAAGCGAGTGACGTATGATACTTTGGATATGTCGGTTTTTGTACAGAAACGACCGGGGCCCGGAAGTCGCCCCAGGGCACGGGCTTTTAAGATGCGTCTGACAGACGACTTAATCCGGATATACTGCGGCTGCCAGCCCTGAAAAAGATCCTCTCGCAGGCTAAAGATAACCCTAATAATGCCACCGCTTTATTCACCGTCTACGTATTTTCAAAAGCTATATAGGCTATATCGCCGATATATTATATAACATTATATTTACATTATAACCGAGATAAGAAGGAAAAACACTGTTATCGTATCGACAATTGAATTTTTTTGAAATATAAAATCGAAAAATAAATTTCGAACAAACTTTACGTTCATGAAATTATTCTGGAATAAGAATACTTGTACAGTTATTCTAAATAAGTACATGTTTGTAAATATACATATAAAAAAGCCTTGTAAAAATGAAGTGTGTTTGAAGACCAGAGTTTCATTACCTCATTTTAGATCCAACATCTAATAACATAAAAATGAATCTATCTTTGTATACTATGCAAATCTACAGTTTTTAAACACGTCAAAAAATTTAAACAATCAAAAAACACAACAGTTGGTGTAGTATGTTATGGTATTATTTTGAAAAGAGTTCAAATCCCGATTTCAAGTGGTCCCTATGCAAAGTTTTCTATAAAAAGTTCATCTTTTTACTTTTCATTTACATTTTTCTTCACAACATACATACATATTTCAAAATTTCAACACCCCCAAAAAACTCTATAAATAGATTTTTTTTACAATCAAATTTGTATTAAAATCTTGGAATTTACCTCAAAATATGTATAATTTTTTTATTCCAAAATGAGCTGGGAAACATTCACTTGCTAATTTAGAAATTAAATTGTAACGCATTGTATAAAATAAAATATTTTAATTTTTAGTTATATATTTAAACTTACTTCATTTTTTCTCTCTATAAAATACATACAAATCAGATCATTTTCTTTTGACATTTCTCAAATTGACAGAATAACCTTTGCCGCTTTTGAAAAGAAAAGCAATTTGTTCGCAATAATAATACTATGACATTTCTACACATAAAAAAATACATTTTTAAAAAATGATCCTTTGGAATTTGGCATTACAGTTCGCTTTACGATCGTCTCAATTGCATTTACCCGAATAATCAATTTCCGATAGCAGAACATCATAGTACTACTAAACGTGCATTTGAAGACTCGAACTTATAATGAGCTTTTCACGATCGCAACTTCGATAGCTTCAATTGGCAAAAAGTTAAAACGACCCCTCGTGCACGATTAGAGAATAAAACCCGCTGATTTTCAACAACTGATGCTGTGCTACGTTAAGATTTTCCCGGACGGAATTTTCCAACCGGAAGTTCTCACAAAGCGAGAAAATACACACACGTATATCCGAAAAAGCGTATGTATGTGTGGTGAATACGGCAGCTGCTATTTATGGATGTTCTTCGGCGGTCTGAAATACTCGCTCAGGAGTTGGAAATTCAATTCAGGACACGGCCTAACGTAGACGTACTCGATATTCCAATATTGAAAAATGTATACCTATGTATATACGTATGTATGTACGTACGACTTAAGTACGTGCACGTGTTGTATAAATTTTCGCAAATACGAACACGAAACTTGTTAGTGCAATACCCATCTATGAATGTATATTATACATATAATATAGTATATATAGATATACGAAATGCATTGAAAACTTCGACAAATTCAGTTCAATTACTCTAAAAGTTTCAGGCCGTTTGAAGTATATCGTATAACGCGAGTACGTCGAAGTACTTTCATTTAATCAAATATTCCCGCGTATGTAAGTATTTCAAGTATATACTGTATATACGTATTGTAAAAATTCTACTATTTAATTCGATTAGCGTCATAGTATGTTTCAGACTATTGATAAATTAACAGACTCGATTAAAATTAAAACTATTTTTTTCGTACATAAAACATTGATATCTCACTACAGTAGGTAATATTTAACAATAAATCCAATATAAAAAATTATGAAACAAAAAAACCAATTAATTAATAAAACCGAACCTTACATTATTTTAGTCACTACTTCAAATTCTTTTGAATAGAAAGATGGAAAGAATTATTCAGTATTAAAAATGGTTGCAGCTAAATAGAATTACCGTTCGTCGTTCATTTATAAAAACCATGTTTATTTAAATTAGTTCTTTTAAATATTCAAAATTGATATGAATTTTTAAGAGAACTATTAAATAAACAAAATTAAATCAGACAGTTGAAAAATATGTTATCAAAATAAAATATAATTTATATGGTTTTATGTCATCACCTGATCGCCTTTTTATCTTAAACTGAATTACTCAATTTTTAAAATTTATACGCAAATATTATATGTATATGAAACTGTCAAATGAAAACAATATCAATAATGAATGCAACAATATTTTTTTTTATAATTTCAATAAATGGTCAGTAACATTTACGAAAATATTATAATAACGCTATATATGTATGTAGATAAATATGAACGGTCAGTAAACCGCGTTTTGTAGTAAAAATATTTTTTGATAAACAATATTCAAGGAGTCAGTGAGCGATAATATACCTTACTGATCATCTATTTGTTGACCAAATCAAAACAAAACTACTGACCAAATATATTCAGACCAATAAATAACTTCAAAATTAAATTATAAGCTGTTTAAACTGTAAACTTTTGCCTCAATAATATATATAATAAAAAAACTATCCTATAAGTTTTAAGCAGTAAAGATGTTATTTGTAACTAATTAATATTTTAAAAACATTTTGGAGTCACAAATTACCAATTGCAATTATGTATAATATGAAGAGAAAAAAATAACTTTACGCAAACAAATTCGTGTATTTTTTAATTCATTTCTTTATGAGGATATTAGGTACATTATGAGGGTTGGCAGAATAAAATAGATAAAATCTTTTTGTAAAGTAGTCACTTAAATTATCAGCGGCAACGGAAGTGGGTGTGTAATTTCCACGTGAGTTTTCCACGCCGAATGAAAATTAGCATAACTAGCGTATAACGAGAGACTGTTTTGTGTAGGAAGTTATCACGTTAAATTTTTCACGCTCGGCGATAACGACAAAGCGAAAACTATTATTATTCACGTTCAAACTTATCAACCGGCAAAAGCTTGTAATTTCAACTAGCTGACTAACTGACGGTGAATTTGCGACTTGTTTGCGTTTTTGTTCGCGATTTGCTTTGTTTTGTTTCGTTTTAAAACCACTGAATACACATTAACTTGTACAGAAAACTGTTTACATTTGCATACATATGTATGTACCTTATACATATATGAATATATATGTACATACATATATATTTTTTTCTATATATGTATATTAAAATTTCAATTAAATTTCCATAGCGTTATATACTTAAAGATAAATATTAATTTAATTCACAAAGCATTCGTTCAAAATAATGAACAACCCTTGCTATGTTACATAAATAAAACACGAATAATTTAAAGAAGAAATTGGTACAGAAACTAAATGTATTCCCGAGAGAGCATTCTGCTTCTGAAACGAGAACAGCTTTGTGTCTTGAAACAATGGAGTTGCTGTTGAAATGTCAAAAAGCATATATTTTGTATATGCTTTGAATGCAGTTTATTTTTTCGTTTTCATTATTTTATGCAATAAACGTAGGGTGATTTGAGATATAATATATAATTTGTGACTTTTATCATACAAACGTATGAATGTCAAAAATAAATTTAAATAAATATATATTCCCGTACTATATTGTATATATTGTATAATATTACTGTCTACGTAAATTTTGTATCGACTATCGAGATCGTTGCAAAGTGAAAATACAAGAAGAGAACAAACAAAAATTTGTAAGTAAGTACGCATCGAGTTCGCTCACATTTATATCGTTCTGTTCTTTTATCCAAATTCGACAGCTATTTTAAGATCAAATAAACGAAACTGGAGCCGAATTTGCAATGTAAACAGTTCTTTGAAAGACGCCGACATCTTCCTCACTCCAACTTTATGCGATACAATTATCGTTATTGGTACACACCACTCTTCTTTTATATTTTCTCGATACATGTACGTATGAATACATACATATGTATGTATATGTACCACATGAAGTACTCTCCAATTTGACATTTATATGGATAAACTTATCGTAAAAATGCTCACCTACAAAACCTTGAAAGAGTTCCTCAATATTCGGAAAATATATTGTATATACATACATACATAATCTTATTCTTATACCCGCTCTATACAATAAACATACATAGAAACATTCAAGTAAAAATTTTCTATCGACTGACAAGTATTCAATTTGAACAAGCATTATAAATCCCTTCCCAAGATACCTTATATAATTAGGGATCATACATATTTGACCAAAATTGTAACTAAACTTAATTTTTACATATCTTGAAAGTCATTGCTAAAAAAATAATTATAATATCTGTAAAAAAATAAATATTATATCATTATTTGATACTCCTATAAAGACCGCAACGAACTCGACTTGAATTTTCCAAATGATCGGATTGTATTGTAAACAAAAACTTCGGCAGAAAAGCTTCCAAACTCATTATATTTATATTTTTCTCAATAAATTTGCAAATATGTATGTATAATTTGATAAAATATGTATGAACAAAACCCTAGGGTCTATCGGCTTTGCCACCTCCCCCAAGAATATTAAATAAATAAAATAAATAAATAAAAAATCTATCAGTGACTCCTTCACGTATTACACTTGGTTTCTCCTACCCAAACACGTCATATTTTAAATACCATTTCTCAAATTAGATCATCTAAAAAGACTTTCTTCTTAACGTAAATAAATATTTGACCAAAATGATCAGAATGTGCGATTTATTTATTTTTTTTTGATTTTTGTTTCGTTTTAAAACCACTGAATGTGCGATATGAAAAATATTGACCTGAGCCAAAAATATATAAAAAATTTGGATTTTCAACGATAGACCTATCTAGTAGAAAACTAGAGACGTGTCAAGAAAACGTTAAATAAAAAAAATCATTGATTTGAAATAATTTTACTAAAATGATTTATCTGGACAAAAATTACGAAAAGGTGGATTTTTTTCATTTCGCTTTTTTTGGAATAGTTTCGATTTGTCTACTATTAAAAAAAAAATACGCTCAATAATCACTTATTACTCCCATACAAATCACGCGCGTCTTTTTATAAAATCATAACGTCCCGTCATTTTTTTAATAGATGTAACTAGTGTTGTGCCCGTTGATTTCAACATATGGTTTCGGAAAGGAATTGACAAAAGAATTAAAATAAAGTTAAATATAATGTAAGGTAATTTATAGGTAATTAATCGTAAAAAGTTGATTGCGCGCGTTACACACTCACCGATCCAACCCGTTCGAAATGATAAATGGATGTGTGTGTGTGTCTTCGTGTATGTATTTATGTATGTTTCACCTGTCGCTCGGCCTGACGTCACACATGTCAAACGCTCCACATACTCCCCCCCCACTTCCCCGTGTCTCCTCAGCCACTTGACACTGATTGGCTGTGCGCCTCTGTGACTCTGATTGGCTGTGTTTCCATGCACTCGCACATACAAACCTCCCGTCCGTATTTATATTTATAATTGCTATTGAAAGCCTCCTTGGGTGTGTATCTTTATTTTAAACACAATAAATGACGATTTTTTTGATATCATGAAAGTTTTCCACTAGATTCATCGTGGTGAATCCAAAAATTTCGTACCGTACATAATCTGTTCAGCCACGAAATGTTAAGAATGCTACTTACATGATGTGTAGTCGAAGGTGGGCTGCTCGCCGGTGCCGGAGTTCTTCTCGCCGGCCTGGCATTCCCCTGTCCCAGCAGCCGGAGCACCTGTTCCGGTGAGATGGGCCTCTTCTTGTTGGCATTGGCGGCGGTGTTGTTGGCGGTGGTGTGGGCATTGGTGGTTGCCGTGAGGGGCGGCCCGAGATGTGTTCCCCTGGGGCGATGTCCCAAGGAGCTGGCGGGCCGCTCGACGATGGTGTAGGAGGTGCCTGGCGGCGAATAGTACAGCCCGGAGCCAGGGGCGGCGGGGGCGGCCGCGGGGGCGGACGAGGGGGCGCGCTCGCAGCAGCCCCGCGCGTCCGTCTGCGAGCGCGACAGTCGCCCCAGGGCGGCGCCACCACCCCCGCCGCCGCCGCCCCTCGACCACCGCAACTCACTCAGCTCCGCCGCCTCCGGCTCCCCCGCCCTCATGCCGGGGGACGGCCGCCGCCTCTGTAACAAAACAAACAAACAAATCAAAATCAACATACAACTATGTACAACTATGATACTTGCATCATTTTATTGCCGCCAAAATTACATCTCGGTCCGTAGTGCTCATCGGGGCGTATCGAATGAGTACAATATTCAACGTGAACAATTCATTGAACACTCAAAGATTAAACAATATGTATCAGTGCCGTAACTATGTACCTTTTCATGGACCGTTACTTTCAAAAATTAAACTGTTTTTTTTTATAATATAAAAAACACTTAATTTTTAGAAAGGCGTTAAGCTTCCTTTCTCCTAAAATATGCTTGAAATTTATGCTATATTATTTATTTATTTAAGTTTGGACCATTGTGGCATTACAGGAGTCCCTAATGCGCCACAATGGTCGAAAAAATACAGAGAGATGAGAAAAATATTATGTAAATATTTGTATATGCACATACTTAATGACAAATTTTTGTAAATCAACTTTCCTCTGTCCACGGCATGTAAATTATCGACACTCGTCAATTCTAAAAGCTTACGACGCTTACGACAATTGAAGCAAAAATCTTCACAGTAAGGTCTCATTTACTCAACGCCAATTTATTTGAGACAATAACTACACGATCAACCATCTTATAACGCAGTAGATATTTTCACCAGACGGAATAAAAGCAAGAAATAAAAAAAATATAGAATATGTAAAAACATACGTAGTACCTGATACGCCCTTCTACATTTTTTAAAACTTTATTTTTTTCTAACATTTCTTATGCCTTTTTGTTGAACCAATCCATTGCATTACAGAAAAGCAGACTTTGTCACAATTGCTATAAATTTTCGCTTTAAATATTGTAACACAGAGACCACGTGACCTCGCGTTCGCGCCAAAAAGGCTTCAGCATATATAATCGAGCCGTATACAACAACCAATAAGGTCTAGCGACCGATCGACCAATGATCTCCCTGCGGAGAGTACCCGATGAATATAAATATCTGGCGGTTTTGATTTGTGTTTCATTCGGAACTGGAAGACCGGCGGATCAAGAAAAATAAACGACTTTCACTCCGATCTCGGAAACCTCTCTACATGTCCACGCTACGATATTCTTCGGGAATCATGCTACTTTCTTTGGGCTTACTCCGTTCCATCGACTTTTTACCTACCAAGTTACATAACGATATTGATGTATGTACATACATACATATAATATACATTTATTTATATTATATGTATGTACATATGTATGTGCCAACTTGAATACGGGATCTGCATCATATTGTTTACAAACCCTTGAAATACGATTCATTTAAATTGAAATTGGCGTAGCTGAATGCGATTCAATACACATATGTCAAGGGCTTTATACAAATCCGTTCTGAATTGACTATGCCATTGATTGGAAAAACCTCCATGTATTTCGGTAGTGCTATTATGCTAAAAATCAACGATATTTTTCGTATAAAATCAAAAATAAAATAAGTATATTTTATAATAAACCAGAAGTTTGGCTTAGTGGTAGCGTATATATTTAGCATCACTGAGGTCAAAGGTTCGAGTCCTCGCCACTGCTGGTTAGATTTGGGGGTTTTGTGACTCCAAATCGATCGTTTCTCTATCAGAGTTTGCCAATTTTATCTGATCATTGCTGAAACGGTTCCTGAAAATTGGTATTAGATCTAATCCTGTTGTCACAAAATCTGCCTGTGTATAATTTGTAATAATTATACACAGTAATCTGAAATCTATAAATATCTCTATAGACATCTCTATAATTTTGTATTTATTATATGTATAAAAATTGTATACAAAAAAATCTAAATATAATCCATAGATGTCTCTATGATTATTATTTCTGATTAATTGTTATATGTTATATAGTCTGATTGTATATGTATGTATTACTGTATTTCTGAGTTCTGATTGTTTATGTATTCTGTATTTCGTTAACGTACCCCGTCGCATTGGAGCAAATCTGTAATGGCGAGTGTGTATTGATTTGTAACAATAAAATAAAATAAAATAAATAAAATAAAATAATGATTTTTTTCGTAATTGTAATATTTTTTTACTTGTTTTTTTACATTTCAATCGGAAACTGACAAGGTCGGGAGGGCATTAGAAAATATGTAAATGGAAAAATTAGATAAAAGAAAGCAGATATGTATGTACATATGCACTAGTGCTTCCAATCCCGGAAGGTTACTTCAGCACCGGGATTGTGGTGCTGGGAATTCCCGATCCCGGGATCCCGGTGCTAGCACTGGGATTTCAAATGTATAAGGAAAAAAGTTCAATTGAATTTTGCAAACTTTCCCGATGTTTCACGCAAAATATACTCCCATATTGGCATACTAATTTTGAGAGTTTGGCTATATTCTTTAAATTTTCGGTTCGCATCCATAAATTTCTAAGATTAAATAAAACACATCCGAAAATGTAATTAAATAAAGTAAAAAACATCGCATTGATTCATTGATTCGTGTTATACAAATAATTTGTACCGTCTAGTAATTATTCAACGAAACAATCTACCCAATATAAAAAAAACTCCAATTACATTTACTTAATGTAAAAAATTCGGACGTGACCAACCTACGACTTTATCTTTGTATTTGAGGAATATAAGAAGGATAAAAAACAAAATTCGATAATCGAACATATGTATGTATGTATGTATGTATAATATACATTGTATATACACGGTCACATATACCGGCTTTGAGCATTTTCAATACAAATTGTAGGAAAACTTACACGAGACTAAAGTTCTACTTCCGGCTTACGAATTCCGACCAAAACCTTATCAATTCTATGTTAGTACAAAAAGAATACAAATATATATTTTCAGCTAAATATGTTCAGGGCGAGGAAAGAATCGTTATCACACCATTTGTGACTTTTCTAAGAGAAAAAATCCCACCTGTTTTATTGTATGTAGTATTTTTCGCAAGCCGGTGTCAAAACGGGTCAGAGAAAACAAATGGACTATGATTGTCATTGCTCATCGAACTATTGTTCATTATATAATGTTGTTTTATGATTATTACTTATTATTTTTGTAAAAATAATATTTATAAAGACATTTTTCCAGCACCGCAATCCCGGTATTCAGACTAGTTTCAGCACCGGGATTGACGGTACCAGAAAACACCGGGATCCCGGAATCCCGGGATTGGAAGCCTTAATATGCACAAAACTAAAAGTAAGAAACAAAAAAAAGAGTGAAAATAATATGAAAAGGATAATATTACAACTTTAACTTATTACACCAAATTTTAGTCACAAAATGTAATAATTTATAATTCAAAACAAAATTGGAATATTGTAAAAACAAACTGAAAAAATTGAGAGCGGAAAATCTATAGGGATTGTTAGGCGGAAAAACTTTGCGACTGTCCGAAAAGCGGATCGTATTTATAGAATTAATTTAATATTTCGCCGAAATTCAATTTACATACTGATGATAATTTGAATTACGAACGAAATTTCAAGCAATCCGCACAACACAAATCCGCGTATAATTTGCACGCGTTCGATGCGAATCAATACCACATATTATTAGACGTATACAGCTTACAATTGGCGTATTATAAACCCATACAGCATTTTAGCATATTATCCGACGTAGGATCAAATTTTCACACAAAGCTACATTCAATTCGAATTAATCCGCTCGCATAATACCTTCAATCGATACCGACACGCGCACTTCCGGTGCGTACGGAACGCCGCGTATTAACCGGAAGTGGAATTAGGCTCTAATTGGAATTCGCAAACGCATTTATGTACCTTTAACGTCGCTCCAGATCGAATTCCCGACGTTAGAAGGTATGCAAAGTGCTCCTGATACATGCATAACTTCTACGCCGCTTATCGGCATGCAACCAAAGGTACACAGAGTGCACGGAAGTGCATTGTGCGAGTGCACCCATGCGAATGTGAAAACGATTCACGTGCAATATGAATGCATGGCTTGAAAAGAAATACAATAGACTTGAATCGCATATATGTACATACATATTACTAGTATATATTGACGATCAATTTTGAAATAAAATAAATTTCCCATTATCTATCCAGTTAACAAAAAAAAAAACAACCATAGAGTTCATCTATAATTGATTATCAGTATCGAATCGGCAATCCATTGTGTTTAATTTTTTTCAGAACTTCCGCATCCTTGTCAGACACATCCATGTTCACCTTAGAGGTCGACTACATAAGATGTTTTCTTATGCACAAAAATAAATAGTGGTGGACCCACCCCCATGGGAAATATTCGCAAGCTTAGATCATATGAATTCAGACCGTTGCTTTTGCGCACCTTTTTCAAGAAGTGGGGGTAGGCTTTCGTAAATAGAACGACCTCTAATTGATGTTATGGAAAACTATACCATAAAAAAACTATAGTATGTGAAACTTGCGAGATTTTTACTCCAGATGTAACAGGATCTAACGGAAAAATCCAATGCATCTTCTTTGCCAATTTACAAAATAATAATTACAATACAAAATATTATAAAAAATATTTAAATATAAAAAAAAATCATTCAAAAGATGTTGCCTAACAAAACTGTATGATGCAGTGAAAATAACAAAATGCTCAGACATCACGTTTAGCAGTCGGATGGCCTTTAAAAAGGGCGAATCCCCATTGGCTCTGGCCAGAATTGGAAAAGTTATGGAGCGAAATTCTCTCAGCCTCTCGAGTATCCAAAGCTTGAACTATCCAGAACCTTTGAAATGTGACTCACTCACCCGTCAAGCTTTTTATAAAAAGCTTCACGATTTAAACGTGAATTGAGAATTTGATAAATACTATCGAGCAAAAATTTTATCTTATTTATGATGACAATGAGTAGACCAGTATACTCGTAGACAATTATTTATGTCCTTTTGTACGGCGAGCGTTATCTCAAATAGACAGACAGACAGACATACATACAGACGAAATAGCGATATTATGTATATGATTATTATTATTAATAATTCTATAGAAAATTTACTTATATACCTAATTCCACCCCTCCCCCCTAATTCCAATTTTTGTGACTATAGCACCGGTCTTTACTAATGACACGATCGAAGATTTAGAAATTGACTTCTAAAAAAATTTCGATATAAAGATCTAATAAGCCAGCAGCATAGCTCGGACGTTAAGCTTCTGCTTACCGTCAAGAAGGTGCCGGGTTCTATCCCTGAATGAAAATGAATTTTTCAGAGTATGCTGTTGGTCAGACCTGGATTTGTGACTCCAGGTTGATCGTTTCCTATCAGAGTTTGCCAATTTTCTCTGATTTCATTGTTGAAACGGTTCCCAGAAAAAAAATTGGCTAAAAATCCTTCCTACCTACTATGTCACCACTATTTGAAAATTTGATTGATGTACAATAAAAATTTATGTACAATTCATAGATGTCTCGTTAATTTGCGAGTTTTTTCAGTGTCTCGCAATTCAACGACTTATAATAAAAATGCTGTATTTGTATTTGTAATTGGCCAGGAAGGCGCATTGGGATTTACCTGTAAGGCCTTCCTGGTATATATGTATGTAAAATAAAAAAATAAAATAAAATAAAATAATGACAATTCCGACTCCCAGTAGGCAATATCGTGTATCATTGTCGATCGTAGAATGAATTATCAAATGAGGAAATGGTAAAATTACAATTTTGTTTTTGTTTTATTGAATTGTGTATACCATGTACTATGTATAATTTAAAAATACCAATCAAGATAAAATTAAAAACAAATTTAATAAATAAAACAGTAAAACGTCACACAAAAACTATAATTATAAATTAATGTCAAAAAAGTTACAACATCCAAAATACTATGCTATGAAGCATTCATTAAAAGTTTATGATGTTTTTGATTTTTTTAACCGATTTTTCAATCCCACATTCAATCTCGATCGGTCGTTGTCATCATAGCCCGCCATATACGTATGTACATATGTATATATGTACATATATGTACTCGTATGTATGCACACAGTTACACCGTTTCTCCACATCAGCAATCGTTCTAGCGAATGTCACGTCAGTATGTACTAGTTAATTAAAGCTTCCACATCGCAGACACGGTGCTAATCTAAAATTCATCGCGCGTATATGTTACATACACGCAAAAATTACATACATATGTATGTATTCAAAATAGCCTCGAGTTACCCCCAAATATTATTTCTTCATTAGTATGCGCAGCGAATAATGCATGCAATAATTATCGCACACGCTGTATACATATGTATATGTCGTAAAATATAAAGCTTTTGTTGGGAAAATGTCTTTATTTAGAGTATGGGGTCGACGAACCGACATTTTTAGACCACAAGCGGGTTTCTTCATTGATTTTTGCAAACTTTTACTAAAATAGACTTGAATATTCTTAAAGAATATTACTCCGTATCGGCTTTTTTGTACATGTGTATGCATAATATTATAATTTCCGTTTTTGATTCTTTTTCATTATAATATCATACATATTTATGAAGGTTGCCTCGTAAGATTTTATATTCAATTTGGTGAAACTTATATAGACATTCAATAGATAATAGAATGCGGGATATTAAAAAATCCGAAGATTTTAATTTGAAATGAAGTACCTACTAAAAATAATAATAATTTAAATATCTAATCATATTAAAAATCCATTTTCATTAATGTAAAATAATTTCATGTATGTAAATTTTACATAACACAAATTATCAGAAAGTTTCAAACATTATTACCGACTAATTTCGAACTATTACGAAAATGTACGTTTAAATTATAAAGTCTTAAAAAAATCCATAAATGAGAGTTTGTTGACATCAAAAAATCCTTCAAATTATGTATGTATTATGTATGTCCTACACACAGCTATATTTTACATAAACTCATACATTGTAGACCAACGATGAGTCTATTGACAAAATTTAATAATCTAACACAACAAATTGTAAGGACACTATACATAAAGCTTCACGCTATTGTTTAATATTTTTAATTACACATTAACCAATAGTAACCAAAACTATTGTATATGTATTCATTGTGTAACTGAACGGAACGAGCATTTTGAATCAATATAAATTATTAAAAGTAAACGTCGCAGTAGTTGTCTGGTTACTTAATCTATGTACGTAGTAACAATAGATGAAGTTTTGTGATATTTTTCTTTTTTGTAGAGAGTAAATATGCATACATACATAGTAAACTGTAATTTTTATTCGAAGTATGCTATTGTTATTTAAATTTTATTTTCTTCATCAAAGTATTGAAGATATTTTTAACTATACATATGTATAATTAGCTTTGTTATACTTAAAAAAAATCATTAAGAGCCGTTTGAAAAAAATATTTAAAGCTTTCATAAATATCAAATCGTACGACTCTTGCTATGTATTTGTTTCTTTTTGGTATTTGTATTTCCATTTCTGTTCCTTTCAAACGGAATAATCCACGTAAAGAGCGTCAGGATCAAAGTGTCCCAGTTTGAAGGGGATGATTCGTTGAATTTTCCGAAATGGAAAAGCGTACGCTTCAAACAACAAAACCGACAGCCGCATTCACTGTACAGAGTGAGGCGAAGAAACAGACGATTTAAAAAAAACTTTCACCTGAAAAACTACTTAAAAAAATGAAAACATCTATATTGAAATGCGAAAAAACCTTTAAAATTTCCCATACTAAATTAATATAAAAAAATTAATCGATTACTCTGCAACTTTCTGTACACATATAAGGGTGCATTTGCCCGCTTCGAATCCAATCCATTTTGCGACATTTAAACCTTTCGAAAACGGCATATCTGGTCAGTCCGTGAATTGCGATCGATCGTCCAAATCTTCGCCTCTTTTATATCCCAACATTGCTGGAATACGGTGTGGTCGGAAAAACATCGCACAAAGGCTGTGTGGCCACGGGGGCTATTTACGACGGGCTTGGCATTTATAATGTATTTTATAACTAGCGTGTCGCGCTTTTCGCAGGTGCTTTCGCTGCAAATTTACGACCGGCTCTAGACCGGAAGTATTTATTCACATTTAATAAAAAGTATACATAATATATCTAAGTACGGGTACAATACAATCCTTCGTTTTTACGTGACCTTTTGTTTTGCGTTGTGAGGAAAAATTTATCGATGCGGATAATCCTATGTGGAAAAGCTTACATTACATATGTAGTATGACTCCATACGAATTGTAACTACTGCTTAAAAATGTTTTCTATAAATTGATATATATTACTTTCAGGTTTTCTTTTTCATTTATCATACATATGTTAAAGCTGTTATACCAGTTAACCTCGATTAAAAGAATTTATTCCAAGTATTATCTGTAGTGATGCTGGTCATACTTGGATACTTGTGAGTTTTCCAAATTATCTGATTTCATTGTTGAAATGGTAACTCATCAAATTCGCTAAAACCGACCTACCTCCTATGGCTCTTTGTCACCACCATTTGAATATGATTTCAAAATGTATATTCTATATATTTATGTATATATGTACGAGCTTAATACCGTATACGTCATTCAGGGGCAACCCGAAAAATGAGAAATGAGAAAATATAAAATTGGGTCCATTGGTTATGCTGCCTTTTACAAATATGTTGCTATTTCAAACTCAAGCTTTATAAATATGAATACATAATCCATAACAAGAAATTTTTACGCCATAAAAAATACCTTTGTGTAGTATTATATGTAAGTGCTCTGGGTGCATGTTATTATAATGCATATCATATACCATTCTAAAAGTGTAATACAGCTAGCCTATAGAAACTTAGAAGATGTTTTTTGATCAGGAATTGAACTGAGATGTAGAAATTTATTATAATTAATTAAATAATAACAGATTATACCACTTTGAGGTGTAAAGTATTGGCAAAAATGTTGAGAATAATCTTTAAAGGTTGACACACCAACATTTATAGCCTTTGGGAACCGCATATAGAAAGTGAATAATCTTTACAAGGCCCAAGTTTTTGGAGGGGAAAAAAGTATGGAGCAACTGCATAATTGTGCTTGGCGCGAGGAGCTAAAAATATCAAAACGATTTTCACAGATCACAGACTAAAAAATATCAAAACACAGATCAAATATATGTATATGTGTATATATAATATGTATGTATGTATCTATAATCCAGAATTACATTTCAAGCCCGTAGCAATATGAAAAGACTGATTTATTACCACCCAATCTTTTGAAATTGGCCTTTTTGATTCCAAACTTATTAAAAATAAATTTATATCATCGTACAAATGAAAACACACGTAGGAGTTTATACATTCAGTGCTATTATGCCGTAAATTATCATTATCTATGAGAGGCGTAGAGCCGTAGACCTTGCAGGAATTGAATCTTGCCTTCTCGCCAGGTAATTTACGACTCTGAATATATTCTTAAAGACCGCATACGCACACACATTTTTTTTTTTTTTTTGGTGCCATCTTATCGATTTCCGATAAATCATCACCAGCGATATCGTTGCTCTTCAGATCATGTACGGGCACTACGGAATCATCACTCCGTCCCCAAAATTGTGAATTGGGCTTCTGAATCTCTCACATTCAGAACACCAATTCGTGAGGCTTTTTTCGCTTTAAACGCCTCTGCTGGTGAGTTGTGTCTAATAGCTGCAACGCTTCTATGTTAGGGTGACGGTGCAGTCTCAACTCGTGCCTCCCGGCGCATTCTCGGATGACTTCTTTTACTTTTTTGATTTTAAGGTCCTTGTGGATCTCTTCATTTGTGACGAAGCGATATGCATCGGTGATAATCCTCAAAAACTGGTTTTGACATCTTTGCATTTTTTCGATATTGGATGGCTTACTGCATCCCCACAGTTGTATGCCATATGTCCATATTGGCTTCACGATTGCCTGGTATATCAGTTTTTTGCATTGTAGGTCTAATTTGGAGTGTCTTCCTATTAGCCAATGCATTTCTCTTTGTTTAATTCGAATCTGTTCTATTTTCTTTTTAATGTGATGCCTCCACGTAAGCCTTGAGTCAAGATGCAGTCCTAAATATTTAGCTGACAAAGCTTGTGGAACTTGGATTCCGTTTATGAAAGTCTGAGTGCTGACACTATTTCGTCGCAGTGCAAATGTGACCTGCATTGATTTTAGCTCGTTGAGTTTCATTTTCCAGTCCTTGGTCCATTTGCTGATCTTGTCCAGTGCACGCTGCAGGCGTTCAAATGCTTCCTCCTGTGACTCGCTCGATGACATAATGACTGTGTCATCTGCAAATGTTCCAATGAATGTCTCTTCGCTTGTCGGGATGTCAGCAGTGTATATCAGGTACAGTATAGGCCCTATTACGCTTCCCTGTGGTACTCCTGCAGAGGCTGTGAAAAAGTTAGAGAATGCCTCCTCATGAGCAACTCTGAATTTGCGTCCGGATAAGTATGATTCCAGTAATTTGACATAATTTCCAGGTAATGACTTGCTGATTTTGTGGATAAGTCCTTCGTGCCATACCCTGTCGAAGGCCTGTGAGACATCAAGAAATACAGCCGGACAATACTTTTTTTCCTCTAGCGATTGCTCTATTTTTGAAATAACACGGTGCACTTGATCGATGGTAGAATGTTTCGACCTAAATCCAAATTGGAAGTCGGGAACATCGATTAAGGGCTTGAGTCTTTTTAATAATAGTTTTTCGAATAGCTTAGAGATCGCAGGCAACAAGGATATTGGTCTGTATGATGTTACTTGTTCGGGTGACTTTTCTGGTTTCTTCAACATAATGATTTGAGCAGTTTTGAAGCACTCTGGCACATGCTTGAGCCGGAAACATGCATTGTATAAGTATGTTAGCATGATAATAGCCTTTTTCGAAAGTTCCTTGAATAGTCCCGGTGAGATTTCGTCAATTCCAGGTGCCTTTTTAGGATTAATGTTGTCATCTATTTCTTTAGCTACTTCCATAGGGGTGACAGTTTTGATTAGTTGCTGTGGTTGATACATTGGTGTATAATCAGCATCAGATTGAATATTGTGTGGTTGGAATACTGTCTCTAAGTGTTGTGCAAACAGCTCAGCTTTTTCTTTGTTGCTTCTTATCCACTCTCCTTGCGCATTTTTCAGAGGTGGTAATTGTGGAATTGGTCGTTTGAATTTCCTAGTTGCTTTCCATAGTGAATGATTTTTATCAGCTGCAGGGCCCAAACCTTCCAAATATTTTTCAAAACAATTTTGTTTGTGCTCTTTAATAAGTCGGTTAACTTTGTTACTTATGTGGTTAAATTCTCTTTTGTCTGCAATATTTCGGGTTCTATGCCATATTCGTCTTGTTCTACGTCTTTCTTTAATCAATTGTCTAATTTCTATGGGGTAATTAATGATTTGGTCTGGTTTTTCTTTTGGTACAGGTGTAGCTTCTTTCGCAGCCTCTCGTACAGAGTCAATAAAATTTTGAGTGTGTAGTTCGAGATCTTCTATAGTTTTAAGTTTCACTATTAAATTTATTGATTGGTCTAGTTTTTTTCTGAACATTTATAGCCTTTGGGAACCGCATATAGAAAGTGAATAATCTTTACAAGGCCCAAGTTTTTGGAGGGGAAAAAAGTATGGAGCAACTGCATAATTGTGCTTGGCGCGAGGAGCTAAAAATATCAAAACGATTTTCACAGATCACAGACTAAAAAATATCAAAACACAGATCAAATATATGTATATGTGTATATATAATATGTATGTATGTATCTATAATCCAGAATTACATTTCAAGCCCGTAGCAATATGAAAAGACTGATTTATTACCACCCAATCTTTTGAAATTGGCCTTTTTGATCCCAAACTTATTAAAAATAAATTTATATCATCGTACAAATGAAAACACACGTAGGAGTTTATACATTCAGTGCTATTATGCCGTAAATTAGCATTATCTATGGGAGGCGTAGAGCCGTAGACCTTGCAGGAATTGAATCTTGCCTTCTCGCCAGGTAATTTACGACTCTGAATATATTCTTAAAGACCGCATACGCACACACATAAGTGTCGTTAAAAATTACGCCCCCAAAGAGGGATTTTCCAAAGGGAAAACTCACAAAGCGGCAAGAGAGTGGGGAGAGGAAAAGCCTCTACTCCGTGAAAGGAGCTGTTGGAATATTAAACGGGAAGATTGTCCTCAGCCATGATCCGATCCTTGACGACGGTCGTCCATGGAAATTTCTAACTTTCGACACTATCGATTCAAAAGCTGTGAAAATTTAATTCACTACTATATGTAATATGTGCATATGTATATACCAACTATAAGTGTTGAAAAATGCAAATTTAATTTTTCAATTTTTCAATTTAAAAATCTAAATGAAAAGCTATATTTTAATTTTATTCAAGTTTAATGCTAAGGATAAATTTAAATATATATTTTTCATATGAGAAGTCCGTATAATGAAAAGGAAAGATGTAGAGAATATTCGTAATACTGAGAGATTATCATTTTCGATTGATTCTTTTTCTCTTTTTTATCTTTTATTCTCGGCAAACATGGATTATTATTATTTTTTACGAATTCTATATCATTTAAGATGGAGATAAGACTACAGTTACCAATATTAATTTAAACCCTGATATCAAATCCAAATACAATAATTTTATAATTCACCAGTCGTTTGTGATATAATTAACAATACATTTCAATTACTCACCTTAGGCACAAATACGTACCCAAATATTGCGAAGATCTACATACTATTGTGATATACCCCGAACCGATCACCGTGATTTGACAGAATGTTAAATTACAGAAAACGCAAATATCAGAATGCAAAGATCGAAAATCGAAAGATCTTAAGTCGAAAGATCAAAAAAAAATGGTGCATGGTAAACGGTACATACTCACTTAATTTGCGCGAGCAGGATAGAACAGTAACAAGAGGAACAGGCTTTTCCGGAAAATCCTGAAAAATAAAAAATAAAAAACAGGAAAAGCCTGTTCCTCTTGTTCCTGTTGTATCCTGCTCGCGCAAATTAAGTGAGTATGTACCGTTTACCATGCACCATTTTTTTTTGATCTTTCGACTTAAGATCTTTCGATTTTCGATCTTTGCATTCTGATATTTGCGTTTTCTGTAATTTAACATTCTGTCAAGTCACGTAGACCCGCTACGAACATATATAGGAAAGTAGGAATTATAACAACTTTATTAATATCAACATCTTAATATTACTATTTACACTTCCGCCCCCTGTAAATTTAATGAATTTAAAATCGCCCTTAAACAGCACACAAACAACCTGGAAAACGTTAATTAAAACCTATTTTTGTATACATATCTTAATTAAAATCATCTACTAGCACGCGATAGTCTACACCCATACAAACACTACTACTATATTGCAATCTATTTTTGCACGTATTGTTTTAATAAGAGTCCGGATACCTACCTATTCCCCGAAAGCTTTCATAAACTTTGCAATTTAGGCATTTTGCGAAGCTCCCTTATATAAGTGCTGGCCTCTCTCAAATTGCAGTCCTACCTCAAATGGTAAACAAATATCATATTTCACAAAACATGCTCCGATTCCTTTGTAATTAAACGTACGTGCTTTAAAAGAACACTCACAAAACTCGCACATTTTTTCATTCGAAACCTGAAGTACTTAGTACTCCAAAGCTTACAAGAAATAATCAACAGGTGGTGAAACGTAGAAGATTTAATAAATGAGTTCATTAAAAATTTTCGCTCATTTAAAAAAAACTCGTTTTAAAAGAGATATTATTTCTTGAACTACCATCAGCTCAAACTCTGGCTAGAAACGAATAAATATAAATATTTGCTCTTAAGCTAGGCACACTCTATGTATGTACATACGTCCCTCCAATAACCGGCTTAAAAGCTCAATTTAAAAGCACTATACGAGAAGCGTTTTACATTTTAAAGGTAAAATTTTCCCATTTGCATGGAAAATATAGGAAGCTATCTAAAGGAAATACATATGTGCATATGCATATATACCAGGGATGAAATATATGTATATGTATTTCATCCCTAGTAGATATGTGTATATATATATATATATATATATATATATATATATATATATATATATATATATACCCATAATACCCTTTTACATATGTATACGTAATATATAGGTAATATTCAGCGCATGGTTCAATTTGTCGAATATTCGATTTTGACCCATTTTGGGGGAAAAACCGAGGGTCAGATATAAAGTGACAGGAATATATGGGTATTCATTGGCGATAAATTAGCACGAAATTGTGGTCCACGAGGGGTCGTAAACAGAGACGAGTGTTGTTATGAAAGGCTCATCGCCTCGAGAGCCCTCGTCAAAGGCCCTCTGACTCATTATTGACTTAACCTGTTCGTTTTCCCTCGGTTCGATTTTCCCCGATGACTTTTCCGAGCATGAAAATTCCCCCCGGCCACGACGCGACTCGACGGAGAGATTTATTTTATAATACTTTGTTCGCAAAAGTATTGTGATTGATTAGAGTGCTTGTATAGTGTTAGACTACTTCGTTAAGAACACTCAATATAGGTCTCAAGTAATTATATTTCAAAGACAATATCTATTTTATAATATTCAAATGAGAGAATTGGACTTGATGAGCTCGAGATAATTGGAAGAACTCCAAGATGTACCAGAATCGCACACGTGTCACTATATCAATACAGTAACAAACAAATCTGCTTAGATTCAAACAAAATCAAAACTCTTTAGATATTATTTTTTAAACATAAGGTTCGATAATCTCATATTATTTATAGTATAGGATTTGATACAATAAAGTCAATGTCTTTGCCAAACATTGAATTTAACGGAAGAAAGATTGAAAAAGTTACAGATATCAAAAAAATTACTCATTTGAGTTAGTTCCGTAAATATATTTATATACATATGTATATGTATATAGATGTACATAGAATATGTTCGTTAATGAAACTTTTCTCTACATACCTATCCTCTTCTGTAGTGAATCAAATCAGCAAATATCGTAAATGCACATTTTCTTTCAGTTTTAATATATCTATAAATATTTGCTCTATCAAAATGATAAGCAAATGAATGCGATATATGTTTACTTACATATTAAAAAAATCAAACTGAACAAAAGAAATAATATGTAGATTTTAATACTACATATACCTTCATTACATTTTATTTTAAATGCTAAAAATAATACAATACAAAAATTAATAGACCTTTTAAGATTCATTTTTTTTACTTTCGACCCATTTTTCATTTATAACGTGGCCCATATTTCTAATAACTATTAATGTAATTAAATTTTCAAATTTTCGCCCCTAATATAATATAAGATTGTGTTTTATAAAGCGATTATCGAGTTTCCGCGGTAGCGGAGAGCGTGTGCCTGAAATATCGCGATTCGAGTGCTACGGGTTACATAATGGTCCTTTATAAGGAACAGGTCGCGACCCAATTCAGGACTTGTTTACATCCACGTCCTACTAACCCACGCCAATCCACCCACACGAGTTCAACCCACAAACTGCGGGTTATCGTTCATCTCGGCCTCCTAACCGTCCTACAAATGGCCTACGCGACGCTCGCTAATTTCGGCCCCCGATTTCTGACAGCCTCGGTCGAAAAATCACCCAAATCAAATCGGAAACGTGTGTATGTACAACCTGACAGTTAACATTTATAAAAGTTTAATAAAAATGACTTGAATTATCATCGGTAAGCGTAAACATTTCGATTAAATTGGCAGTAAGAAGAAAAATATTCGATTCCTATTAGTCAGCTTAGATATTCCGGCTAGTACGCTTCAATAGAAGGCCATGTTTCAGCAGCGAGGAGGAGGTAACGGTGGAGATATCTAAACATATTTTTTTATTTATTCTTTTATCATATTTTTTAGTAACTTAGGTTTCCATCTTACTTTGCTTGAGCGGGTGACGAATTTATCTACAAAATTTGTCAAAAACATTCATGTTTATGAGTATTCTTCGTAATCCGCCTCTCGAACATGCAGTCTTTCTAGAACTTCAGCCCAACCGTAAAAGCGGAAGATGCATTTAAGAAAATACTTTCGGTAAATGTATTTTTTTTTTTGCCTGAACGCTTAATACTACGAATTCATAAAATACAGAAATTTTTGTAATTTTCTGTATTTTAAGATATATACACAGGTACATACTAGACTTTAACAAACCGCAATCATTTCTTCATAAAATAGCGTAGGTAAATAAAATAACAGGGCTGTGGAGTCGGAGTCGTAAAAAAATTAACTGATTCCGACTCCTATTTGTTGTTTTTTTTAATTAATAGTATTACAGTGTGTCATGTCTATAATCTCCAATTCCACTAATATGTATATTGAAATTTAATCATATCTTTGTAATGAAATTAAATTGCATTGTAAATAAAATCGCTGAGTGCACGCATGTATTTTTATGTGTTGTGACTAAAACTGATTTTTCTTCCGTTTCATACATTTAATTCTAATTTTTGCTTGAATTCTTTATATTAAATTGATTTGTTTTTTGAATGAATGACCTTAATTTATACCTAATTCATTACAAATAATTCAATTGAGTTACATGTCAATTTTTATTGATTTTTTTAATTCCTTTAATTTTTTATATGTTCAAGATCATTATTATTTTTATAACTAACAATTTTATATGTTAGCAAGAAAAGTCAATCTAACTAAAATCATTCAATTCGGAGTCGAAGTTACAGTCGGAGCTGTAGTCGAAGTCGAAGTCGAAGCATAAGGTAGTCAGAGTCGGAGTCGGTAAATTTTGAAGCGACTCCATAGCCTTGGTATATGTATACATACATATTTACATAAAATTTATGTCTTATGTGTTATATCCAAATATGAAAATAAGAAGGGAAAAAATGTTTTTAAAAAATACCATTTACGCTCGCTACGCCACTGCTAAGTTCATGAGAAAGCTCATTGAAAACCATTACAGATAAATAGTTTTCAATGAGTAAACAGTATATTGTAGCAGTAATTGCTACAATATACCAAAAAAGTTATCAAATAATTATCACCACCTTAAAGTTATAGAAATACTTTTAAATTGAATAAGAAATGCTCTAAATTTCAAAACATTGCACAAATAAATTAGATCCATTTTTCAGATACTTTTATAATATAATAATATATTTTCCTGCAAACGAGATTCAAATTCATAATCATATCACCCAAATAAATGAACAGCTTAAGTAACCAGATAGATCAATACCCCATATACAATTGTTTTAAAAATGATGATGACGGTATCTTTTGTAACAGGACTAGATTTTTAAAGAAAATTTAAGGTGGTGGCAATCGATCGAACGTGTATCGCGTATTAAGGGCACGCGTGTCATTGATCAATAAGGTGAACGTCCGTCGATAATGACCCGCGGGTTTATTAACCCTGTCTTGCCGGCGAGTTAACCCTGCCCGGCCGTTTTGAATTACGTTTGGCTATATAAGCCTCGACTGAAACCTTATCGCCGATTGAAAAATGGCATGCCGAGGAAAAGTGCGGGAAAACGCGTGCGTGACGTCACGAAAAAGTCAAAACGCTAATTAAAGTTTTTATACGATCAGACGACGACATTTTGAACCTTAAGTATGAATAAACATGATAAAATAAAAATAAATAAATTTTTCTATTGACTTATTAACCAAACACTCTTATTATAATATATAATACACGTAGAAATCCAATATGAGAATATTTGATCAGTTCAATTAATTTGCTCGATACACGATCCTTCCTTTTTGAGCATTACTCAAGATAAATATAATGATGAAATTTTCCGAAGTTTCGTATCAATGTCCTTCGTTTAATGGGTAGAATCGAATTACAATACTTAACCAGTATATGTACAAATGAGCCGTTATATTTGAAAGTGGCATAAGTCCACTTTTCTTCTTTTCGAGATATATTTCGCAAAACATTGAATATATTGTTTTGCATTTAACAATGTTTAAAAATACTGGTGGCTTATAATATGTACGTTTATTCTGCTTTTCCGAGATTCAGTACACATCAAATTAAAATAAGTGATGATGTTTTGTGAATTAAGTCAAACAGAAATAGTGTTTTTGGAACTGAAAATTAGACTTTCGCCACTTTCAAACGATAACGGCTCATATGTACTTCATATCTACATATATGCAGTAATCCGAGTTGTTTGACCGTTTTATATTCAAAGTAAATTATTAAATCAAATATTAAAAATCAATATTACTAGTCTAAGGAAATTAGCTCAATATAGAAAAAAAATCAACTTCTGCAATAATCCCAAATTTGAAATGACAATTCACGAGCGATAAACTTAAAGAAGATGAAGTTAGAAGATTTCTGAAAAAAAATTCTATGAATGTCGAATAATTATGTGACCCAGTACCTAATAAAATTGGAAATCTCTGCACTATACGGCAATGCAATAAACTCAAACATAAATTACACAGTTAGTTAGCAATAAGCCGATTTTCCCGTTAATGAAACGGGGGCGATTATAAGCGAACCCTCATAAACACGCGTAAATAATAACCTTTATACTTTTATGGCTCGGAACGAATCATCCGAAGCCAGAATTGGATTTTCCATTCTGTAGCAAAATGGATGAGATAAAATCGACAATACGCTACGCGCGAAATAAAGAATCGAGAAAAATTTATTACGCGCCAAAGTCGTCCCAGGGCGTCGCTTTATTTGTCGATTCTTTTCTCTACAGAAAAAAAATACATTTAGAGGCAAAAAAATAGGGTAAGAAAATCAGAGTTTCCAAATGTGACAATTTCGTCAAAAAATCGAGATTTTCCACTCGCTCTTGTGTCCCACGATTCCGTTTCACTACCTATTATATAATTGGAAACTTAGAGGCGAAATCCAATTGCGATTTTCTAAGCCAACGTTGGACAATTCCATTTGATACAAATGGACGAAAGCCACACCAGGATTGCCCATAAAGAAGAAAACCTTTTCTACAATAGAAAACAACCATGCAACAACTGCATTACAACAATTAGTTTCACGGAAAACGTAGAACAAGTCTCAAATTGGAAGCGGTGAACTAATGGACTATTCTTAACTATTTACTACTGAAATAAAACATTTGAATTATTTACAATTTTAGCCTCAGTCCACTTTTAATTCATTACATATAAGTAGACTTAAAATCTTTCAAAATATTATTTTTATAAATTAAATTATATTATACCTATACATATATACGGGTCTACCTCACGGGCCCGAATGTGAAACGCCCGAAAACGCAAATATTGGAAGACAAAGATCGAAAATCGATCTGCACGCTTACATTAATACGGGAGGAAAAGCCTGTTCCTCTTGTTCCTGTTGTATCCTGCTCGCGCAAATTAAGTGAGTATGTACCGTTTACCATGCACCCTTTTTTTATCGTTCAACTTAAGATCTTTCGATTTTCGATATTTGCGTTTTCGGGCGTTTCACATTCGGGCCCGTGACAGAGACATATGTATGTATGTATGTATGTATACATACATACATACATATGTATATTCAATAACCAATGTAAAATGAAAAACGTCAATAATCAATTTTGAGTTCAAATCGGTCAAATTCTCGAGGTAGAATTTAAAAAAATTCATCTATTGATACTATTTGGATATTAGAAACTTGTATGTATATACCTACATATACATATATCATATAAATTAGCCAGCAGTATGGCTTGGCGGTTGCGTTTATGTTTAGCACCGAGAGATTACTGGGTTCGATCCCGTGATAATCTTTAATACTGCTGGTTAATATTTATGGCTCCAAGTCGATCGTTTCTTATCAGAGTTTGTCAATTTATCTGGTTTTCATTGTTGAAACGGTTCCTCAAATTGTCAAAAATCATCCTACCCGCAGTCAGAAATATATTTTGATTTTGAATTTGATTTATGTACAATATGTAAAATTTTATTTACAAATATAAATTCATAGATGTCTCAATGGATTAATTAATTAATTAATTGTTAATGTGATTTATGTAAAAATGATCCAATGTTTGTAATTAATTATGTTTGAAATTAATTATGTTTGTAATTAAGGCGCATTGGGGTCTACCGGTCAGGCCTTCCTTGTATATACTATATATATGTACTATAAATAAAATACCTAGCGAAACCAACCCACTTGAGTGTTTTGTTGACAACGTCATATTCATTAATCTTTTTTAGTATTTACCAATATATGCAATCATATTTGCCTTATTTCCAATCCTAAACAATATACATATGAGCCGTTATATTTGAAAGAGGCGGAAGTTCAATTTTCAGTTCCAAAAACATTTTTTCTGTTTGACTTAATTCACAAATTGTTATCACATATTTTAATTCGATATGTACAGAATCTCGGAAAGCAGAATAAACGTATTACACGCCACCAGTATTTTTAAATATTGTTAAACGCACATCATTATATTTAATTTTTTGCGAAATATTTCTCGAAATGAAGAAAGGTGGACTTATGCCACTTTCGAATATAGAGAATCATATGTAAAATGCGCTTGATATATGAAAGAAGCAAATTGTTTTGGAATGTATTTATGCGATAGAATAACACTTGCGGCATTTCTTTCGTCCGATCCTGTACATGTGAATAAATTCCGCCAACAAATGAGATCGGTGCGATTGATCAAAGTGGAGTTATTATGGAAAATTGCACCGAAAACCGAGAAGGGGAGAAAAGAAGGATAAGCTCCCGTCACCTTGGCCCGGAAAATCATCCCTCCTCTTCGCACCTACCCCAAATCTACCCACTATCCACCCACCCCGACCATTCCCTGGTAGCTGAAGTTGGCTGAAAACCTTACCAGGCACTAGATTACCCAATATCTGTTATCTCCGGTTCCCCCGCATCTCCTTCTGTCTCTGACGACTAGCACTAACTTAACTATCTCCACAAATACTTTCGTATACATTCAACTTTCGATTGTGTGTCCATTTATATAATGACCACATTTTTCAGATGTTTTCTTGAAATAAATGCTAACAAAGTCTCCATCCATGTAATGTCAAAATCAACAACCAAAAACCAATTTCCTGTCATGGGCGTCATATAATTTTTCACATTAATTTTATCTTATTGAGGAGCGCTTTTGTATCCGTGAAAACGGAAATTTTCAGTCACGAACGAATATCCGTCAGAGTAAATATTATTTGTGTGTGTGCTTTTCTACTAAACATCATTACAGCGTGTCGCATTGTTCAGAAAAATACAATGGACAGCACGAAAATTAATTTTCAATGGTTTCCCTTTTGTTGCAGACAAAACAAAACCATTTCCCCTTTAATTATGAGAGCTCGTTTGAATCGATATTCCTACAATTTTCATACACCTTTCACAAATGAAATACCCTCAACACGAATAATTTGAATACACTTCTAATTGATTAAAGCATTTTTATGATACAAACTAGCATACAACTGTATATTCCAGTTATATACTATATGTATGTATATTATATACATACATATATATTATTACATATATATTATTACATACATATATATTATTACATACATACAAAGCATTATCGCACTACATTGCTTTTACGAACACACATAATTTCGGCATAAACTTCAACAACAGAACGTAACACAAGTTAGTGGATAAAATAATAGTTACTCTTTGCTTAAGCTATTTTATTAATATATATACATACATATGTATATATATATATATATATATATATATATATATATATATATATATATATATATATATATATACATATATATATATATATATATATATATATATATATATATGAGTTCGGTCTTTCGTGTCATGTGAGGAGGACGTGCTTCTGCGTTCCTCCCGCTATTACTCGCTTAAACCCGGCTATTGCACGAAATTTAACTTAACCATCTAATCACTTATTTTACTAATTGCATCCTAGTATAATTTAAGTGTAAAAATAAACAGCAAATCGGTCGTAAAAAGCGGTTTTATATCAGTTATTTCGAAAAATTTTGTGCTAATTTTTGTGTCAAATCGGTGTCAAACGAGATACATCTCCCTACCTGAATACAAAAAAAGGGTCCTTCGCCAGCCAAGTCGGTCCCACAGAAGCAATAAATCTTCCACATAATTACTTCCAGCCAAAAATCTTTAACGAACTTTACTTAATAGAATAATAGCAAACAGAAACGGTGTTTCCCAACTGTCTATCAGTTCTTTTTCATATTTAAATTATATTAAAGTAATTCGTGTAATTTTATATACTTTACTAAAGTTATTATTAAAATATTAAATTGCAAACCGCACTCACATATATAAATCCGTTGTCTCCAAAGAGGCGTCTCACGATAAAGATCTGTAAAAAAGTAGTATAACAATTGCTAATCTATTATTATCATAACTAACTACTTTCACTTACAAAGTAACCCTGTTAAATGGCATGTAATAACTCATAAGTGATCCAAGTGATACCTAGGATGACTATATGTCAAAGCTGACCACAGAGAAGAGTTTATGGCGGTAAGAACTCACTCCTTGAATGGAAATCTCTCTCAAGTACCGCCTTTTTCTCAACACATCTTGGATAAATGCGAGAAAAATAATATCCAAACCTCCAACAAGGTAAGAGTGACGATGGATGATAGCTTAGCTAATAGAAACCTGTATTTAGCCACGTACAATGTAAGAACGTTATCGAGTGAAGGAAGTGTGCTTGCATTAGAGAATGAACTAGAAAGTATCAAATGGGATTTAGTAGGACTTAGCGAAGTAAGACGAAAACAGGAAAACCAAATAATCCTAAAAAGTGGTAACTGTCTCTACTGGAGAGGGCTACCAAATGGTAGAATAGGAGGAGTAGGGTTTCTTATCAATAAGAGAATAGAAAGAAATATTATAGAAATAAACGACATATCGGAACGTATATGCTATGTAGTATTAAGAATCTCGAGCAGGTACACTTGTCAAATCTTCCAAGTGTACGCCCCCACATCTAGCCACCCAGACGAGGAAATAGAAGACTTCTACGAAAAACTACAGGGCGCATACGATAATAGCCGCCACCACTTTAAAATAATCATGGGCGACTTTAACGCAAAAATAGGACAAAAGGCAAACACAGAAAGAGCAGTAGGCAATTTTGGTACCGGCCAAAGAAACGACAGAGGCGATCGCCTCATAGAATTCGCAGAACACAACAGGCTCTTCATCACTAATTCATTTTTCAGGAAAAACACCAACAATAAGTGGACTTGGGAGAGTCCTAAAGGAGACAGAAACGAGATCGATTTCATCCTAACAAATGCCCTGCACTCCGTTAAAGACGTTAGTGTTTTAAGTAAAGTAGATATAGGCAGCGATCACAGATTAGTCCGTGCCAAGATGGCCATTAATATAAATTGCGAACGTAGGAAATTAATAAAAGGATGCAGTAACTCTCCAGATTTCGCTCAACTAAGGTCTAGGAAAAAGGAATTCGAACTCGAACTTGGAAATCGATACGGGAAATTAAACCCAGAAGCAGACATCGAGGAATTGAACACTGTAATTAGTTCGGTTCTAACCTCAACAGGTAAGAAATTAGGTGGTTTCAGGAAACAGATTAAATTAAGCAAAATTTCAGCGGCAACAAAAAACCTAATTAAGCATAAAAGGAATTTAGATAGGGATAATAATAAGCAAGAATACAATCTAGTAAATAAGGAAATTAAGAAGAGAATAGTCAGGGATGTCAGGGATTTTAACAGCAAGCTAATAGAAAATACCATTAAGAATAACCGTAGCCTGAAAAAGTGCAAACAGGATCTTTTCTTAGGCAAAAACCAAATGATCGCAATCAGATCAGAGAGCGGAGTAATAATTAGGAATAGAGAAGAAATCATAGACAGAGTTTACACGTTCTATGCAAAACTATACGAGAACGACAACGGCCAATTCCCCACTCTGGAATCGACACACGGCCAAAGGGTTCCTGCAGTATTGCCTAGCGAAGTAGAGGCCGCGCTAAAAACTGCAAAGAATGGTAAAACCCCAGGGGAAGATAATATTCCCATCGACTTACTAAAATGTGGCGGCCCCCCCCTAATTAATATCTTAGCTAGGCTTTTCAGCAAATGCATCCAGAACCAAGCTATACCAGAAGGATGGAATAACGCAACTATCATTTTAATACACAAAAAAGGCGACAAAAGCGATATCAAGAACTACCGACCCATTAGTCTACTTTCAGCGGTCTACAAGCTCTTCACGAAGGTTATTACAGAAAGGCTGAAGAATATCCTCGACGAGAACCAACCTATAGAGCAGGCAGGGTTTAGGGCAAATTTCAGCACAATGGACCACCTCCAAGTAGTTGGCGAACTAATCGAGCGCGCCAACGAATATCAACGGCCACTGTGCCTAGGTTTCGTCGATTATGAGAAAGCCTTCGATACAGTTAGTCATAATGCAGTACTTAACGCTCTAAAAACACAGGGAGTGCCGGAACCCTATGTGGGACTGTTAGCTACAATATATAAGAATGCCACAGCTTCAGTTAAAATTTTTTCAGGTACAGATAGATTTAGCATAGGAAAAGGAGTAAGACAAGGAGATACAATCTCGCCCAAGTTATTCAATGCGGTGCTTGAGGGAGTTTTCAGGAAATTGGATTGGGATACAGCCGGAGTAAGCATCAATGGTCGCTTTTTGAGTCACCTTCGGTTCGCAGACGATATAGTTTTAGTAGCTCGTGATTCAGCTGACCTACTTATCAGACTAACACAGCTGGACAGGGAAAGTAGAAAAGTAGGATTAAAAATTAACGTAGATAAGACTAAACTAATGTTCAATAGTTATTGCATGCCTGATAGCATCCCCTTAGATGATAAACCAGTAGAAGTAGTAAATAATTATTTATATTTAGGTCAAATAATTGACATGTCTGGTAGTAAAAATGAAGAGATAAAGAGACGTATGAAATTGGGGTGGAGTGCATTTGGACGGATGAATGCTGTTTTTAAATCAAAAATGCCACTCTGCCTGAAGAAAAGGATCTTTGATCAATGCGTTTTGCCAGTGATGACGTATGGATGTGAAACTTGGACACTGAACGCCAAGATGCAAAATAAAATCCAATGCACTCAAAGAAGTATGGAACGCTGTATGCTTGGCATAACGAGGAAAGACAGGAAGCGGAACACGTGGGTGAGAAATATGACAAGGGTAGTGGACATAGTGGATAGAGTGAAGAGATTGAAATGGCAATGGGCGGGTCACGTAGCTAGGAGGATGGACGAAAGGTGGACAAAAGAAGTGCTTGAATGGTACCCGAGAGAAGGCAAAAGAGTAAAAGGAAGACCGCAAGGAAGATGGGTGAACGAAATTAGGAAAATGTGCGGAATGAGATGGATGAGTGTTGCGCAAAACAGAGACGAGTGGAAGCGTGTTGGAGAGGCCTTCATCCAGCAGTGGATGGCGAATGGCTGTAAATGATGATGATGATGATATATATATATATATATATATATATATATATATATATATATACATATATATATATATATATATATATATATATATATATATATATATATATATATATATATATATATATATATATATATATATATATATATATATATATTATAAAGATGAAGAGATAAAGAGACGTATGAAATTAGGATGGAGTGCATTTGGACGGATGAATGCTGTTTTTAAATCAAAAATGCCACTCTGCCTGAAGAAAAAGATCTTTGATCAATGCGTTTTGCCAGTGATGACGTATGGATGTGAAACTTGGACACTGAACACCAAGATGCTACATAAAATCCAATGCACTCAAAGAAGTATGGAGCGCTGTATGCTTGGCATAACGAGGAAAGACAGAAAGCGGAACACGTGGGTGAGAAGTATGACAAGAGTAGTGGACATAGTGGATAGAGTGAAGAGATTGAAATGGCAATGGGCGGGTCACGTAGCTAGGAGGATGGACGAAAGGTGGACAAAAGAAGTGCTTGAATGGTACCCGAGAGAATGCAAAAGGGTAAAAGGAAGACCGCAAGGAAGATGGGTGAACGAAATTAGGAAAATGTGCGGGGTGAGATGGATGAGTGTTGCGCAAAACAGAGACGGGTGGAAGTGTGTTGGAGAGGCCTTCATCCAGCAGTGGATGGCGAGTGGCTGTAAATGATGATGATGATGATGATATATATATATATATATATATATATATATATATATATATATATATATATATATATATATATATATATATATTATATATATATATATATATATATATATATATATATATATATATATATGTATATATATATATATATATATGTATATATATATATATATATATATATATATGTATATATATACATATATATATATATATATATATATATATATATATATATATATTTTTTTTTTTTTTTTTTTTTTGCAGTTCCAGCAGTTTGGCTTAGTGATAGCGTATATATTTAGCATCACTGAGGTCATAGGTTCGTGTCCTCGCCACTGCTGGTTAGATTTGGGGGTTTTGTGACTCCAAATCGATCGTTTCTCTATCAGAGTTTGCCAATTTTATCTGATCATTGCTGAAACGGTTCCTGAAAATTGGTATTAAAAAATCTAACCTACAAAAATCTGCCTGTGTATAATTTGTATTAATTATACACAGTAATCTGAAATCCATAGATGTCACTATGATTATTATTTCGGATTAATTGTTATATTCTATATATTCTGATTCTATATGTATGTATTACTGTATTTCTGATTTCTGATTGTTTATGTATTTCATTAACGTACACCCGTCGCATTGGAGCAAATCTGTAATGGCGAGTGTGTATTGATTGTGACAATAAAATAAAATAAAATAAAAAATATATATATATATATATATATATATATACTTATATATAAAACATTATAATTTCATAATTTATATTGAAATTATAACTTTATAATTTCAGTCATCTACTTATCGCAAACAGATCAAAAGATCGATTACTTATTTCGATATCATGGACATATACACGTGTAAATATTCCTTGTACATGTGTTATATTATATGAAGACAAACTGTTTACTCGACACCATGAATAAAATTAGAGTGTGTTTACTATCATCTTAACATCAATTTGTTTACTCCTGTATTTATCTGTAATAAAATTAATCGAAATCCGTACCAGCCATTGTGCGTGACCCATTTTCCTTAGCGCTTCGATCTTTGAACTTTTTTATCTGTAAACAAAATTTATACGCAGGGCAACTTTGCCAAATAAATATGGCGGATCTAAATAGGAATCTTTCTACAACAAATAAGTGATAAATAACGGCGGGATCGAGAGTAAACATCGCCGTTAAGGTGGGCGGCATCCGCTCGTTATACATACGACTTGCTCTCTAATGGGCCGTGAATAATTTTCCGCCTATCGTGGAAAACATTTTCTCGCTTTTCGCTACAGACAGTTAGTTCCAGGCACACATTCGTGACATGATTTCAAATATGATAAACGATACGATTGGTGACGTCGTCGACGAACTTAATTGAGCGACAAATACGAACACTACACGAAAATAGAAGCTCCGAAGTCGCGAGTATGACGTCAGTGCAAGTACGCCTTGTGGAAATTCGCAAACGCGCCGGAAAAATCTCATATATCTTTTCGCAAACTAATCTTGAAAAATATACAATAATATTTTAGGAATGCTCTAGACAAGCAGGAATATATTTCATGAATCAAATTTATATCAGAAATTGCTTCTAATACCAAAAAAAAATTTGCCCGTCAAATTTAATTTTCAATTTTAATTTGGTAAAAATATTCAATTTAAATGTATTCGAATATAATTCTCATAGTATGTATGTGCAATGTAGGACTGAATACAAATTAATTAAATGGTTAAACTAACAATCAACTAATTGTGAATTAGACGAATGCAATTGCAATCGATCATTGAACATCAATTACGTACGCGCTCGTAAATCGAACACATTTTAAATTGGCAACGAATTCAAAGAAAAATTAATTGGGAAAAATTGGCAAAAGTGCATTTAGGGGAGGGGGAGTAAAATTTTCAGATTTTTCCGCAACTCATCGTAGGTGAGTACCGAAATTAATTACGTGAAAGCTTTTTAGTATTACACTCTTAATTCGGTTACTTGCAAAATTCGATTAGTGCATGAGAACAATTTGGAAAGCGTGTTCGCTATACGAAATTTATTATAATACTTGGAACTGATTCAGTAAATATTGGAATGTTTCATAAGTAATTCATAATCTGCGGGTCGAATCTTTTATCATATAGATTTTCATTTCAAAAAAGGATCCCTCACCCGCATATAAAATTTATAAATTCAAGTCGATCTCCGACCCTGTTTAATAAATATAATGTGTTAATTAAATGATTTCACTTTCTTTATTAAGTTCTCGTAAGTATACATATGTATGTATAATATATTATTATGGATCCTTTCAGATGGAAATCCTTCGGAACAGGTTCTGAAAATACATTTTTTCCGTAAAGAGCATCTGGAGTTTTCTGATGTTTTGTCGAAGATACATACATCGTATATTTTACTGCTACACTCGTTCAGAAGCTTTTCATTTTTTATTTTACTTAGTTCTCGAATGGCAATAGTTTTAAAAAGACATTTTCTTCTTTTCCCTATCCTTCCTCGGGGAATTTCGCGACTGTGAATTTATTGTTGGAAAACAAAATGGGCGTTGATAAAATAAAAATATTTTTAAATATCCTTTTTGTCCGTTTATACTACATATACATCACCGCCCGTTTTCACCACAATCATATTGTCGATTGACGAGTGCAATAGTTGTGACATGAAAATATCCTTATATATATCCTTATTTATGTATGTAAAAAAATTCGGATGTGACCAACCCATGACCTTATCTATGTATTTGAGGAATATAAGAAAGTCACAAAACAAAATTCAATATTGAACCGTACAGACACATTCACACATACCGGCAGCATTTTGAAATACTACTTGGAAACTTGCACAAGACAAAGGTCTACTTCGGGTTGTTGGATTTTGTTCAATTTTTGTTTATTACTTATAATGACTATCAGTATTAAACACAATAAATATCAAGAAGATTAAAATAATTTAAAAAGTCAAAATAAAAACATGAAATGTTTTTAAAAAAAAAAATACTACTTCCGGTTTACGAATTCTGACCAAAACCTTAAGTTAGTACATAAAAAATACACATATAAATTTTCAGCTTGATACGTAAAAATCCCACTTATTAAATTTTGTGTTTTTTTTATTTTCATCACATTGATACAAGAATTATACTTGATTTTTTTCATGAAGAGCACACATGTTTAAGGGGTCGAAAAAAATAGTGGAATAAAAATGGAACATGAGTAAACTGCCACTTTCGGTTGACGGATGCTTACCAAATTTTATATATAACTTGGTATTAAGCTTAAACTTTTAGTTTAAGCTTAATACCAAGTTATATATAAAATATGAAATTTCAGTTCAATAAATCCAAAATTTTCTGAGAAAAACATAAAAAACCTCGATTTTCTAGAGTAAAAGTACTACTTTCGGTTCAGATAAAAATATTCAAAAAGAATAAAACTATTAAAATTATTATTTTTATTACATGTAAAAAAAATAAGTCCGATTCAGTTAGCGGTTTGGGAGATAAATTAATTCAAGAAATTAAAAAAAGGGGACACCTATAAGGGGAGGTACCATTTCCGGTCAACTTTTACGTCGTGTCGATAAGAATTTTAGTAAACGATACTATGTTTCAGTTCCATAGGACTAACGGTGTTCAAAAAATCCCCAAAATAGACACACACTCATTTTTTCTAGATCATGAAAACGTGATCAGTTTTCGATTCTGAGTTCGAATCAGTAAAAATCTAGAGTTCGAATTTTCGCATGATCACAAAACTTCATTTATTCTTACTGAATTAAATTTCGTATGAATATTTCGTTTATTACAAGTGACTGTAATAAACAAAACTATTGTTAGTTCTAATGATGTTCACAAAGCAAATATACAGGACAATGACGACAACAACGAAGCTAATTAATCTTTGCAAGACAGTAACTCTGACGAACGTGGTTTATTCTATATAAAGTTTCCTCTATTTTAAAATTATAAGATTTCAAAATTTAACTCTATTTGATTTTTATCATTTTGGAACAGAGCTGCAAAAATATTTCCTTTTGTTTTTGACCACATTTGAAAAGTCCGAGAGCAGAATGATAATTAAGAGTTTAACTTCAGTGGGGTCGTAATTTAATTAAGATATTATCGACCGCCCCTTAAATCAAACTCGCTTCGAGCAAAACGTAACCGTGCGTAGAAGGGAGAGAGTGGAGACCGCGTAATAAATATGAATTCCAGCTCACCGCGGCCTGGGGAACAAATTATTTCAGCTCGAGCCAGATGGAAAACCTAATTTACGGCGAAACGAATAAAGAAAATGCGCCAAAAGTCACACCTAATCCTATTTTTCGTGCCAATTCCGCTTAACCGAAAGCAAAAGGCATTACAAAATATTATATAAGTGAAAAATACTGCTAAAAAAATAAAAGTTCCGAATAAAAATAAATCGTCCAATAGAATTTATAATCTTACCCATTCACAGGAAAACAAATAAAGGAGGTGTAGGCTTGGCATTGATTTTCAATGAAATCCCCGTTTGAAATTTTAAAACAATACATTAGTTTTATACATTTTACAACGTGGTTGGTACTATTAGACTATACCTAGAAATTGTTGAAAGATTTGTTTATCTTGGATCAGTTATTTAATTATTATTTTATCAAAAATTAAAAGACGTATATCAATATCCAGAGGCGCTATGACGAGGCCAACCCAAATCTGGAAAAACATGTCTATTATCAAATTGACGAAAATTCATCTTGTCCGAACATAATTTTTTCAATATTTCTTTATCTTGGACCATTAAGGCTAAAGAAAGAAAAATTATAGACGCCTTTAAGATGTGGTACTGGAGGCGTACATATGTTAAGAATATCATGGACGGCCTGAAGAACTAATGACTCGTTAGTTCTTCAGGCCGTCCATGATAGCCATCCATTAGTAATGAGTCTGTCCTCCAAGAAGTTGAGATCTCCAATAGACTATCATTAGCAGACTTAGGTGGCCAGGATGCTTAAACCCACAAAAAAGGTTCACTGTTGTCAATTACTATTGTCAACCTTTTTTTTCTCTCTTGCTTTTTGTAGGACAATGGTAATTAACAATAGTGAACCATTTTTTGTGGGTAAAGCATCTTGGCCACCTACATAAATCTGGTAATTAGTCTGTCTGTTAGAAGATATGTACATATATACATATACACGCTTGGAGACTACTATAGACTGGACATGTAGAGAATCCGTGGAGAAGGAGAAAGTTCCCTACTCGATGGACCAGACAAGTCTAAGTCAATATTGATACGACTATGACTGAAGCCATATTAAGCTAGCCGAATGTCGAAAAATATGAAGATCAGCAACGAGATCGCCGATGAACTAAAAAAGTGCATCTCTACAACGTCAATCGAAGGCAATGAAAACAATACGTCATCACTTTTTCATTTTAGCATTTTCATAGCATTTTAGCCTTTCGAATTATCAATACTTTTGATAGACTCTGTAATTCCACCGTAAACAGATGGACTTGTGGAAAAAAACAACTGTGATTGATTGAAAAGTTACTTCAAGTCTCTCAAACCCACTGTGTAACTAAATGGATATAATTTAATATACATACATATACAATGTAATGGAGTAAGATAGATCGATTGGCAAATCAGATCTGTTGTCAATGTTCCGGATGGGGCAGATTACCCTTTTGTATACCGAGTAATTATACTACCGCCGTTTAGTTTAACCAATTAGTTAAGCCGAGTCGAGTCCGGTTTTACAATCCAGCGAATACAGTGTGACCTCGTTTTGTGCGAAACTCTAACGATAACATAACTCGTAAAGTGCACTTCAAACTTCATCTCCTTCTATATATAAATTATATACCTAGTGCCTATGTACATACATACATATGTATTGAAACTCTGGGTATAATTTATGAAGGGATAATCCGTAGAGATTACTTTGAATACAACTATGTAACTACATAAATGTACATTAACTTGACACATCATTGGCAAATTGGGTTAAATGACCTTGAACGATATTTTTAAGTATAATATATTACGATGTTTTAATTAAATAATTGGAAGAATACATAAAAGAATTGTAAATAATATAAAATATTTTTACCGTAGTACATATATTTGGTAATAAAAATGTTTGCCCGTATTATATGAGGAATTTTAAGAAACAATAATGGATTGATTTTGTAATACTCCTTAGACAGTAGGCATACAATTTAATCAACGATTTTTATTAAACATAAAACCTTGACTAACACAAAAATTTAATCAAAATCGTAGTAAACACATTTTATATGTAATATACATATATGTTTGTAAGTATAGAGCGCTATGACGTAATTTCAGTATTCATGTAGATATACATATGTACATTTATAATAGTAAAGCTAACATTTCGAATTCGTACAAATTCGAAGCAATAAAATAAGTTCGCCCAAAATAAAAAAAAAAGGTTTCATCCAAGATAAAGAGAGAGAGAGATGCGAGGAAGCGGGGGATAGTAAAAAAAAAGTTGCGCTGTGCAAAGAAGACGTGCCGGGTCGACGAAAACGCCATAACAATAAAAGTTGTCGCGTAAAAGGGGAGCCGAAAGTTAGGTGGCGTGAATATGTATGTGTGTATGAGAGAGTGAGGACCGGGAGGCGCCTGGCATCCTCTCTCGTGACGTCACAAACGGCAAGAGAATTTTCTCGCGCGTGTGATTAATGTGCTAAGAGCGCCGCGACACGTCCTGCCACTGGCGACTGCAGCGCCGTGCGGTCCCCATACTCAAACACACACTTTCTGCCACAAATTGAAACTCTAATTAAATTATTCCGCGAGATTGGTGCTTATCTTTTATGAAGAGAAAGTTTCAGTTTGCTCTCGGACAATTAGAGCGAACAAAAGAAATAAAAATTGGAGCTTTCTTCTTGGAAGAGTATGACATGACGACACTCCACTGTTCGTTAGATTTCATCATACAAACTTTCAGATGTGTTGCCTGGAGCAATGAGCATAATTTTGGATGCAGAATGAAGACAGCTTGTACTACATATTGTACATTGTAAATACAGCATTATGATTGTTAAAAAAAAAATTTTTGTTTTACATATACATATGTACACACTATTACTGAATACTGAGTAACAAAAATCCTAACCAAGAAAACGATTATAATTTATCCAACAAGACTTCTGCTGACTCTCCATCACAGATCAAAGACTATAAACAAATTTGGAGGTGAAGAGAAAGGCTTACCTCCAATTTTGACAAAATACTACATTTTTTTGACAGTCGATCTTCCTGGTTGAATTAAATGAAGCAGAAGCAATATTGAGGCGCACTGCAATCAACACTTTAGTTTTTCTTGATGAATTTGGAAGAGGAACATCTACATATGACGGAATTGCTATAGCGACTTCCGCAGTGGTTGCCGCACAGTGTTTTCAGCTCATGTTTTGTGAAATAATTCTATTTAGTATTTATGTACAAAAGTTTGATCATATGTAGGTATTGCCTTGGGCAACCTGTAGTGGCACCAATGGTTGGGGTTAATATATAATTTCGATGACTTTTCACTGAAACAGTGATGATAAAATGATTGATTCAATCAAATATATAATTATAAGTATATATGTATATATATTTATATATATATATATATATATATATATATATATATATATATATATATATATATATATATATATATATATATATATATATATATATATATATACATATATATATAAAGACGCTAATCTGTGTGTGTGTGTTCCCTAACACTAGCCGAACATAATGAATGGATAAAAAGCCCAAACTTTGTATAAATTCATTTCGTCGAGACTTGCCCGCGGTGTCGAACAGGTGAACTCTCGAACACAAATATCCTCTTTTACTCTTTTATACAAATATCCACAAATTAATTTATATTTTAACGATATTTGAAAAATCAAATGAATTCAATATGTCTCGGACCGCGGATCGAACCTGGGCCGATCCGTCCGCTTGACTGCGCTGGAAACCATTAGACCACGATGGCTGACAAAGGAAGCGTTCTAAATTATTAATAATAATTTAAAATATTCAGTACGAAGTCAGTGACCGGGGTTTGTTTATACATAATTGTGGGTATTGAGTTTTGTAAATTAAATATACATTTTTGCTTACGTCACGCGATGTAAAAATACGTACTTTTCATATTATCCGATTCCGATTCCGATTTCGAATTCGATGTTGACTTCAGGTTTTATAATTTTATTATTATTTTTTATTGCAAATTTAATTGGCATAACTGATTCCCGATTTCTGTTTCAGTTCCGATTCCGACTAATTATTACTATTCATATTGTAACTTTATTTTAAATCATGTATCAATCCGAAAGCACCCGTTGAAATTTCAACGGCCATAAAACTAGTATTATATATCTTTAAAGTGAATCGACTATAACATGGAAAAAGCTAATAATGATCGAAAAATAGGAAAGAAAAAATTCCAAGAAATTCAAAAAATAAAATTTTCAACCTCCGAAATTCATATATTTAAAACGATTTTTTATAATATAATACTTTTTTAGCTTAGCGGGTCCTGATTAGCATAAAAATCTGTTAATCACGTTATGATAATGAGGCCGACGTTCATTAACATCGTAACGAATTTAACCCGGTAGAAAAACATACGGTTTGAACACCGAGAGGAGAGACTAAAAAATAACAGAAAACCACTAAGAAAAAAATACAAATAACGCAATGTACATAAATCCAATAAATTCAACGAGAAATCTTAAAAAAATAATTCTATTGAATAAATACAAAATTGGCATATTGAATATGTACATACATCTACAATATATAAATATATCTGTAAATATTATATTACAATATAAAAATGACGATATAACCTTTGAAAGTGCCATACACAATCGTTCGCACGAAATTCTTTATCGGGCATATTTTATATATAATATATGTACACAACGTTAACTGGGTCACCAATTTTATATAAAATATAATACGCAGAGAAAACAACAAGAGAGCAACACCGAAAAAAAATATTGCAGAATCGTAAACGTCTGAGAAAGTGAATGAAGGGAGCAATTTATTCGGTGAAAATTGTTTCGGTGTTTATATATTTTCCGGTTTTTGTGGAAAAGCGCGTTTTGTACACGTAGTATTATTTCAGCCATAGTCTATTTGCTCTTTTCATATGTAAATCTTTGTAAAGAGCCCACACTTTACAATGAAACGAGGGTGCGGATGTTGTTGATTCACAACAACTCGGATTTAGTGTGTCTTTCCAGCGAAAAGAGGGGAATGTTTCACACATTCAATGTTATTGTGTATAAATTTAATTAACGACAGTAATAAAGGCTTTCGCTCGATTAAAATTGTACTAAAATACAATGTATTGATCAGTTTGAATTTAATTGGTATATGAAATTTTATATAACACATTAAACACAAATATTATTACAATGTATGCAAATAGTATTGGGAAAGTATTCATTGTTTAATTTTGTTTTATAGAAATCATCGGTAATAATTTTAATAGGAATTACCCAAATGTATTTAGTTTTCAACTTTTACCAGTATACGTTTATAATTCGCAATGCGGACTCTAAATCAAATTCTAGAAGTGCATTTTGAAATTCACAAACTAACTAGACAGTTCCGAGAAGTAGGTAAATAATAAGATTTAAGAATTTAGCACGACGAAACGGGAAAGCGGTGGAGAAAGAGACAGCTCTGGCGGAAAACGTAATATAAGGAGTATTTCCTCGCTGTGGAAAACGCAAATGAAGTATTTAAAATTCAAAGCGACAAACTCGGAAACGACCCTTAAACGCTTTTCGCCAGCCAAATGCGAAATCTATTCTAATCAAAAGTATCGAAGAATGGGAGTATGTATATCGTGCGGAAAATTTGTCGTGTGTTTTTTTAAGACGCGAATTCCGTAAAACAGAGGTCATCTGCATGTTTTCGACTGAATTTTCGCGGCTGGCCCTCGGCCAACACTGTTCACTTTCTCCAGGATGATTTATCCGGTAGGAGTTGGCACTAGTTCTGGGTTTTCCCTCTTCAATCCACTCCCGTTTTATTACACCGCTCGAGAGTAGTGTGTGGGTGATTTGCGAGTTGCAGGCGTTGGCGTGTCAAATCCTCCCCTTTACGCGCTCGAGTGTTTCCCAGGAAAATTTTCAACATCCCTGAACCGCATAACGTCATTGGCCAACACTCTTTTTTGGCTTTGAATACATATGCATGATGCATATTTCAGTGAAAATATTTTTTTATATTCAATCATAGCAATTCATATAAACTGCAAACATTTTAAGCTAAAAATATAAATCATAAACACACAGTAAACTAAATTATATGTATGTGGCTAAACGTATTACGAAACGTTGCATCCACTACACCAGGGCCAGCACGAGGGTGAGGCGAGCGAAGCCTCAGGTGAAAGAAGGAAAGGGTGCCGAATTGTTCAAGGCAATGACTTTAAATATTTTAAATTTAAAAAATTTGATACAAAAAAAGACATTTGAAGTTTATAAGGCTTTTCAAAATTTTTTGTATGCGGCCCAAATCTTCTGGTTATGTATTAGCTATTTTTTGTTAAGCTCTATAAACTCGATTTTCTTTACAATTAATTTCTGAGTGAATATGCATTATTTGTAAATCAGTAATGATTTCTTTAAGAAACCCTGACTGGTCACACTTTTAATTTTTACTCTTCAAATAGTGGCCCATCGAGCTCATATTCTACACCAGGCTTTCTCAAACATAATTTCATCTGTCATCTCAAAAAAACTTCATCTGCGGCGCATGCTTTTTTATTGAGCATATTGAATAAGAATAATGTTTTATTTTTGATATTGTTATCTTAAAAATAAGTTTACGATTATATTACATATTATATAATGTTTTTAAAATATATAATCAACTATCAACCCCCCCCCCTCCCTCATTGAACTAAGATTAAGTCCTCCTTTAAGTATCGTATGTGTCGTATCTTATAATTATTGAAAAGAATGAAAAAAACTAGATAGCAAATTTTTATTTTTGCCTCAGGTGAAAAAATATCCGGATATTGGAGTAGGATGCTGAGAAGATGCCTCTCTTTTATAATTACCTCACAAACCTGAGCAGCTTCGTACCAGAATTGTATGTGAATTATGCGTAAAGCAGTTTCACCTCTGTAGTGTGTAGTATATATTTTTTTTAACTAAACAAAACTGTACATTTTGAATATCAATAATAAAAGTTAGCACTTAGGTTTTTTTTTATAATATTAAAAGTTTTGAATAAACTTTCCGGGCAATTAATTATTAAAATACAAACGAGAAAAATCTACGCATAGTGTGAACGCAAACTTAATTACCAAAGTTTGAAAGCCCTCATCATCATATTCGAATTAAATATATTTTCTAATTAAATGCTTGATATTTGATTGGCTCAAACTTTCACCGTATCTAGTATTCTTAATATATAATTTCGAAAGAGACTTTGTAATTATGTATGTATGTAACTATTGTTGCTTCGTCAATCCGTGACGTCATCGAACAAATGAATATTCAAATAAATTTAAATAAAATAAAACTATTCAAATAAATGTAAATGTTTACTATTAGATTGGCCATATTTAAGCGGTTTATATTACAAATACCGAGTGAAGCCGGGTAAAAACACTAGTTTTATATAATTATATATATTTAAATACGACACCGCTTCAACATCAGTATGTGTGAATTAATGAGAGGGAAGAGTCATGCCAATTTACTTCGCATTAAAGCAAATTAGCGGCGTCTTTTTTGGCCCGTTAACCCTTTCGCTTCCCGGCGATATCTGTCACCGTCGCCGTATGACAAAGTTGGAAGTCTGAACGTTTCAACGTTTAATTAAATCAACCGAGTGGTCAAAATTGCGATGCCCAAACTTTTTCCAACGCCCACCCCCCTCATTCGCGAAATAAATTGAGCGTCGTTAACGACCGTTTTTAGGGGGCAGAAAATTGTAGAAAATAAGGTCAGGGAGAGCCGGTAAATTTAATTTAATTAAAATCGTTCACGCTAATTTTGTATGACATTTAGGTAAAAGCTCGCGGAGTGTTAACGTAGCCACAATAAACTTCATATTCTACCTATACATATGTACATACAGACATGCATACACATATCCCATTATTTTTCTATTCTAAATTTACGACAATGAATCATACCCACAACTTTTTCGATTAATTTAGTCTCTTTCGCTGGCTAATTTAATTACTCACCACCCTATTAAATGAGCTACAACAAAACTGTAAATTGGTTTTATATCAGTTAATTGAGCATTTTCGTTAGAAATAAAACGCTGAATCATCTTTCAAAACATACATACATATATACATATACAGATGAACACATTTGAATTCAGTTTTAAGCCAAAAAAGATATTTTTTTGCTTGAATGTGTTTTATTTTCTAATTTTAGTTCACTTTGTCAAAATCTTTTCGAGATAAATCGATTAGTTGGCCGCACAGATAATTGTTCAAAATCTACGAAATTTTTTATTCGAAGTTTTTTCACTAGATTCACTGTCGGAAATTCGTATTTTTGCTCCAGCCTAATATTTTTAAATTTAAATTATTATATATTATTGGCATCCGATCTTAACAAAATATTTAACATTGGTAGTTCGGTAGTGGTAGCTGGTGACTTTAATGCCAAACATCCGTTATGGAGTTGCGTAAACACTGACCAACAAGGCACAACTCTTTTACAGATACAATCTAACAGATACAATCTTACTTCATCCGGATACATACACACACTATCCCACAAATAACTCACAACCATCCACACTAGATCTTGTCCTCGTCAAGAACTGCCCAAAAATATCGACACCAAATGCCCTTCAAACCCTGTCGTCTGATCATCTCCCAATAATCTTCTCAGTCGACGGGAAACCCGAGGAAATCATCAAGCATAGTTGGGATTACGGGAGAGCTAACTGGCGAGACTTCAAGTCGTACATAAATGACCAAACTATTCTAACTTCTACAACACTCACAAACAAAACAGAAATCGACAGCTCCATAATACACCTGACGGAATCAATAACTCGATCCAAACACCTTCACATACCTAAGACACAATACATTGAACACAAACTAGAGATAACTGACTTTGTTGCAAATCTAATTAAAAGTAAAAATAAACTCCGTAAAATTTGGCAAACATCAAAAAATCCAGCATTGAAAACATTAATAAATAAGCTCACATATCAAATTAAAATTAGAATCAAAGAAATCAAAAATGAAGCTTGGTCTAAAAAATTAGAAAAATTAAGCTCAGTTGATGGCTCTCTATGGAAATTAGCTAAAGCGATTCGCAGGAAAAAAAACTCGATTCCTCCATTAGATGATGCAGGAATCTCAGTGACGCGTGATTGCGACAAAGCAGAACTATTATCAAAATCTTTCCAAAAACATCACACACTCACACAACATTACAATCACATACCAACGCATAATAAAGTCAACCGGTCCATTAAAATCATCACAAAAACTCCCACTAACAGTACTAAAAATATAAAATTGGTGCATCCGTGTGAAATCCAAAATATAATACGTAATTTAAAAAATAAAAAGGCACCTGGGCGAGATTCAATAGATAACATCATAATCAAACAACTTACGTTTAAAGCTTTAGTCTCACTATCTAAAATATTCAACGCATGTTTACTCACCGGGTATTTCCCAGAATATTGGAAAACAGCCAACGTAATTCCCATACTTAAGCCCGATAAAAGCTCAAAAAACCCGGCCAATTATCGACCCATTAGCTTACTTTGCACGCTTTCAAAAATTCTAGAAAAAATAATCTACACTCGTTACTTAAAGTCGTAAATAAGAAATTAATAAATGAACAATTTGGATTTCGCACTGGACATTCCACGACCCAACAACTAACAAGACTAACTGAACACGTGACGAAGAACTTTAATATGAAGAGAAGTACCGGAATGGTATGTCTCGACATAGAAAAGGCCTTCGACACGGTTTGGCACGATGGACTCATTCATAAGCTCCTTATTAACAAAATACCTAACTACCTAATTCTCGTCATCAAATCGTACTTAACTCGTAGAAAGCTAGTGGTTAGCGTAAATAATGAATTATCGTCTCCAAAAATAATCGCAGCTGGCGATCCACAAGGGAGCTTGCTTGGCCCACTCTTGTTCTCCATATATATAAATGACAAACCTATTCCAAATAACTGTCACATAGCCCTATATGCAGATGATACAGCTTGCTTCACAAGTAGCAAAAAACCAGACACTATTCTTAAAAATCTTGAATTTGCAATTAAAACAATGACTGAACACTTCACTAAGTGGAAAATTCAAATTAATCAAACCAAAATAGACGCCATATTCTTTAGTGTTAGAAAGCATAAGACAAGTTCAGATCTGAAAATCCCCTCTGGAGAAAGTCTGAAATGGCAGTCAGTAATAAAATATTTAGGAGTAACGTTTGATAAAAGAATGAGATGGGCACCTCACATTGAGGCAGCGAAATGCAAGGCGATGCGGGGTATATCCTCAATATATCCAATATTTAACCGCCATAGTTATTTATCAACGCTAAATAAAATAAAATTATATCGCGCGCTCATATTACCATTATTAACCTATGCTTCACCTGTATGGAATAACGCCTCGAATACTAACCTTTCCAAGCTCCAAGTAATACAAAATAAATCCCTAAAAATAATTTATAATACACCCATATATACTAACCTGAAAAAACTGCATGCCATATATAATATTCCGTTTGTTACAGACATTACTAACAAACTAACCAGTAGATTCTATGACAGAATCACTAATAACCATACTAACACACTTGTGGAGAGTCTCGGTGATTACAACAAAATGTCTATACCCTTCAGGTATAAACACAGATTACCTAAACAAGACTTTAGAGAGTCTTTAACTAATATTATGTATTAGATGTATTATGAACATTTATAAGGATTGTAAATAGGTTTTTGAGCTCTTTTTTCTATTATGCTTTAGATTAACATTAGAATAATATAATACTGTGATTACTAACCAAATTAAATTAAAATTGTAAAATAGAAAATGATCAGTAGATCAGTAGCTATTAAAATAGATATAAGATGTACTGTGAACATAATTTCGTAATAATAAAAAGCATTTAAGAATCAAAAAAAATCAAATTTATATTTCTCCCATTAGGGGTTGCCCACGCGCAAAATTTGTGGTATTAAGTTTTTACATACATATACATATTTATATATTATAATTTTTTTAAATAATATTCAAATAGTGGTTGACATAGTGGTTAAGAAGGTTTTCGCCAATCTGATGAAGAACCGTTTCAACAATGAAATCAGATAAATTTGGTAAACTCTGATAAGAAACTATTGACTTTAAGTCACAAATATTCAAGTCTAACCAGGAACACAATGGAAATACTCCGAATAAATTCTCTTCAATCGAGGTCAACCCAGAGTTTGAACCCGGAAACCTTTCGATTTATACTGCTGGCTGTAGATATGTACATACGTACATACATATGTACTTATCTCTAACTGATAAACATCATAATTACTGATGTATTCTTCGCTCATTTTATACTAATCGTTTAATATTTAATTGGTTAAGGAAAAATTTTAAAACTGACCATTTATACTCAGTACATAATTCGAGAATATTATAGAGTTTTAGAAATAACATTATGGGGGTGACGATCATTACAGACAGACGGAATACATAGCACAGTATTGGAAAACGACTTGTGATTGATTTTTCATTTTCACGTACAGCCACGACCTAAATTCCACGAGCACTTGGCATTATTATGCAATGAAATTCCTACGGGATCGCATACAATTATAAATCGATTTTCTAACGAGTGTGCCATATGTATAATTACATACAATCATTTTTAATTAATTGATTTAAATCGAATACGCGTATATACATATGTATGTATGTACATATGTGAAAATCAACATAGTTTAGTTTTGCCGACACATCCGCATGCTCATCACGACCCCTTCGAGAGCTGCCGGGACGTCAGATCTCCAGAGGGTGCTTAGGAAGGGTATGTGACTCTCGGTTCTAAACACTCCCTCGATTATTAATTCGGAAATTATTTTCAAACTGTGAAAAACTTCACGTGAAAATCCGTATGTGTTCCATTACGAGACACTTTTTCGAAAGTGTCTCGAGAATTTTTTCTTTCTTTATATATCGGCACGAGTTTTCTTCCCATAGGAGACATTCTTCTTACTTGAAAAGACGTGTAAATTTTCTTTTTTTTTTTTTGCTCTCTAGACTTCGAGAGCGCATATTAAATTTACTGTGTTCATATATCACACTCGAATAGACTCGAACTGAATCAAGTTTCCACGTTTATACACATACATACATATATTGAATGTACTTTAATTTGATGGAAAGAGTTCGATATGAATATTCATATGTATTTATAGGAAATTTATAATCAACTCTGAAGTGAAATGATACTAAAACTAAAGTTTTAAGAGTCGTAATCAATTTTGGGATAATTTATGATCCAGAAAGTTTATCTTCAGTGTGATAAAATAATATTATATAAGATGTAAGATACATACATATGTAGTATATACATAAGATACTTCAAATTATCATATATAACTTTTAATAAAATAACTTAAACATAATAAATGTTGATTTCAAACAATAAAACCCATACATTAATTTTGTTGAAAATTAGCAATAATTTAACAACAATTCAGATTATGTTATTAATATAATATACATATATATAATGCATATATGTATGTATGTTTCAGAGACCCATACATTTATTTAAGTATTATCAAAAATATTAACCTACATATGTATGTATGTATTTACTTGTTTTCCACGATTTAAGGTCAATATAATACATATACATATATTGAATAAAAAACAAATTAAACGTGAAAAAGTCACAGCAAGGCAAATTCGATAAAAGAAATTTAAGTGGAGGGTGTATATTGTTTGTGACAGTGCGTAAAATGCGAACAGCGCTTTTCGCCCAAAATGGCCATAATTGTTAAAGGAGTCCAGTGGCGTTTCGTTATGTTGTTGTTTTTTTTTTTTTTAATCTGTCTCATGAAAGGCGCCAGAACGATCGCGCTTGTCGGTCTCCGGGGCGCCATTACGCCCCGTTTTGATTAATCTTTAATGAGTGATGAGGGTTGAACGCCTCCCGCAGCTGGAGCACATTTTTCAGACATTTCTCCCTTCCGTTGCTTCCCATCCATCCCTTTTCCCGTACGATTCCTGATTCCCAGTCGGCCCTTCGAGAGAAAGTTGAAACGTTTCAACTGCCTCAACTCATCATCGGCAAAACTGATTATACAGTTGTAAAAAATGATTTGACGACTTTTTATGACCCGTTTTTTTAAAGCTACATATTTATATATACCAATATTTCATTGTCATGTACACACATACATACATACATTCGTGAAAACTAGATCCAAATTATAAAATGTATAGCGATCTAACCCAGAAACAATGAAATATACTTATTTAAATTCATATTGAATTAGATTTGAGGATAGGTAAATAAAATTTCTAATTTTAATTAGAAATTTTATTTACCTATCTATAAATCGCCATTTCCAAAGTATTTATTTTAACTTATTGAATGTTTTCAATGTATTTCAACGTTTATATTTTTACTATAACAGGCAATATTTTATATGGATGCTGTACATATAAACGAGGTTTCGCAAGTGTGTAAGCGGTAGCAGGCTCATCGTGTATGCACGCCTGATGGATGTTCGATAAACAAGCAATTTGTCACGCTGCCAGATAAACACTGTTTCTCAAAACTTTGCTTCACAAAACACGATCACTACATGAAAAATTCAAAACATACCTACATATATACACACACATGTACGATCTCAACTTTCAGATAAAGAATTAAGTCATTTTATTTCATTTTTTTGACAACATAAATCTTAAAACAAAATAAAAGTTTCAGCGTTCAAATATATATTATTTCCAAAATTAGAACAAACCCTCGTACGTAGATCTTATATATCTGTATATAATAGAAACTTCTGGTAAATTTTACAATACGACATTCCCCTAGCGAAAGCATCCACGAAACTTTTACGATATGCCTACCTATTCCATTCTGCAGAGTGGAAATACTTGAAGAGTCGTTTCAGAGTGTTAAACTTTGGGGAATTCCATTAAAAACATTTTTATTGTATCGCCAGTGGGAAAAATTTTCCGAAACTATAGCGAAGATTGAAAAATATGAAATGACAAATATTTACAACATATATTCAAGAAATTTTAACGGCGACCATCATAAACAGAGATTAATTTTATAGTCTCTTATAATGAATGTAGTTGGCGTTTTGTTTTTATATTCTGGATGTTCTATTGTTCTCACGCTTTCCCAGGAAAATTCTCGTTCAAAAAAGGTCCTTTGCCGAGGACATACAAAGTAAATTTTGGCATTCTGCCCGGACTCGTAAAAGTACTAGTAGTACGATACGAAAAGGCTCTATTAAAACAATCATATCGGCGGACTTTGTGTTTTGACGTATTTTTAATTAAATTAGACCACTTGACCCGACAGTGAACCGAGGTCGAATATATTAATTTTATTTATTCAAAAATAAAACCTACACCTAGCTTCTCGCAATTAAGTTTTGACGGTCAATAAAAGCTCGTGTATTTCAATTATGTTGCATGCACGGAAAAACTATTTTCGTTTCAATCTGAATTATCCATTTAAGATTTTTTTTTTAATTTTTATCGAATTATTTCACAAATTAAGATATTTTTGTAGCACTGAATACAGTACTATTTTTGATTCACTACTTTTTTTCTTAAATATATTTATTAGTAATAATAGTGAACACTTTTATATCAAGCTTATATCTGTAAATTTTGTACATATCTAAATTTAATTCGATAAATACTGAAGGAAGCGATAAACAAACGGAAGAAAAAAGACATAAAGGGGAGGATATTCTTTTCCACTTCCTATTATCCTTAATGAATACTTATACATTTTCGCTATACGTTAACAAAAATATAAAAATTCCGATATAAATCTATTTTCTAAGAATAAATTAAATTTATGAAAATTAATATTACGGAATCACGAAAAGAAACACGCTTGTTGACATATAACCAACGACATATCGACGTTCAAACACAATAATAGTATCCCACAATTCTGAAAAATATTTGCTAGAGATTTTTATCATAAAAATTTACACAAACGAAAGAAAATGTGTTTCGCATAGTAAAATATTAAAAATTGAATTTTATATGGGTGATTTTTCTATTTATTATCAACCCCTTTTTGGCAACACTCATTGAAATTTCATTTATCAAATAAGTATGTATGTACATCATATACAATCGTAAAATTGTCACGACACCCTAAAACATAAATCGCAGCCTTAAGAAAACCATTGAACCAGACATACCATTTGCGAACCACTAAGCTGACTAGACACAATGTCCAACATATGTACATTTATGAACAATCTTATATTTTCGTCAAATTTATCTTAAAAGACGTGACTTAAATGAAATGGGATGAAACTGCCCTTTTCGAATTCAAAAAAGCAATTCAGTTATCTTTTGACTTGGAAAAAACTCATTTAAGGGGTTAATTACAACCAGACTGAACCAACAATTGCCCCCAACTTCCTAGCAGAACGACGCTCGGTATTCCAGTTGTATTCAATCTAATCTATAATTTGGAAAGAGACTTTGTATGTATCCTTGGTCATCGTCGTCGTCGTCGTCTTCTTCGTCTTCTTCGTCGTCCGTAGATCGGTGACGTCATCGAACACGTGATTCGTTTTTTTTTTTTTCGATCCATGGGCGCCGATTTTTTTTTTTCGATTCAATGGATTCACCCCCGCGGGGGCGCAAGGCGAGTAGTTTCATGGGGCCCCGCCAGGGGCGCCACAAGGGGCGCAGCCCCGTGGGGCCCCGAAGGGGGCCCGGGGGGCCCAGCCTCATGGGGCGCAGCCCCGGGGGGCGCAGCCTCATGGGGCGCAGCCCCGGGGGGCGCAGCCTCATGGGGCGCAGCCCCGGGGGGCGCAGCCTCATGGGGCGCAGCCCCGGGGGGCGCAGCCTCATGGGGCGCAGCCCCATGGGGCTCAAAAGGGGGCGCAGCTTTATGGGGCACAGCCTTATCGGCCGCAGCCTTATGGGGCGCAACCTTATGGGGCGCTGTCTTATGGGGCGCAGCCTTAGGGGCGCAGCCTTATGGGGCGCCGCCTTATGGGGCGCTGCCTTATGGGGCGCCGCCTTATGGAGCTTAGCCACATGGGGCCCCGAAGGGGGCGCAGCCTCATGGGGCGCAGCCCCATGGGGCGCAGCCCCATGGGGCCCCGAAGGGGGCGCAGGGGGGCGCAGCCTCATGGGGCGCCGCCTTATGGGGCGCAGCCTTAGGGGCGCAGCCTTATGGGGCGCCGCCTTATGGAGCTTAGCCACATGGGGCCCCGAAGGGGGCGCAGGGGGGCGAAGCCTCATGGGGCGCAGCCCCATGGGGCCCCGAAGGGGGCGCAGGGGGGCGCAGCCTCATGGGGCGCCGCCTTATGGGGCGCTGCCTTATGGGGCGCCGCCTTATGGGGCGCAGCCTTATGGGGCGCTGTCTTATGGGGCGCTGTCTTATGGGGCGCAGCCTTATGGGGCGCCGCCATATGGGGCGCCGCCTTATGGGGCGCTGCCTTATGGGGCGCCGCCTTATGGGGCGCCGCCTTATGGAGCTTAGCCGCATGGGGCCCCGAATGGGGCGCAGCCTCATGGGGCAAAGCCCCATGGGGCAAAGCCCCATGGGGCGCAGCCTTATGAGGCGAAGCCCTAAACGGCAACTGATCATGGGTGCGAAGCCCTTGACGGCATTTAATCATGGGGGCGCGGAGGGGCGAAGCCCTAATAGGCATTAACTAAGGGGGGCGAAGCCCTAGGCGGCATTTAATCATGAGGGTGCGGAGGGGCGAAGCCCCAAAAGGCATTAGTTAAGGGGGGCGAAGCCCTAAACGGCATTTAATAATGGGGGCGCGGAGGGGCGAAGCCCTAAAAGGCATTAACTAAGGGGGGCGAAGCCCTAAACGGTATTTAATAATGGGGGCGCGGAGGGGCGAAGCCCTAAAAGGCAACTGATCATGGGGGCGAAGCCCTAGACGGCATTTAACCATGGGGACGTGGAGGGGCGAAGCCCTTATCGGCAACTGATCATGGGGGCGAAGCCCTAGACGGCATTTAATCATGAGGGTGCGGAGGGGCGAAGCCCCAAAAGGCATTAGTTAAGGGGGGCGAAGCCCTAAACGGCAGTTAATCATGGGGGCGCGGAGGGGCGAAGCCCTAAAAGGCATTAGCTAAGGGGGGCGAAGCCCTAAACGGCAATTAATCTTGGGGGCGCGGGGGGCGAAGCCCTAAAAGGCATTAACTAAGGGGGGCGAAGCCCTAGACGGCTTTGAATCATGGGGGCGCGGAGGGGCGAAGCCCTAAAAGGCAACTGATCATGGGGGCGAAGCCCTAAACGGCAATTGCTCATGGGGCGTGGAGGGGCGAAGCCCTAGAAGGCAAAGGCTCAGGGGGGTGCCGAGGGCGAAGCCCTAGAAGGCAAAAAAAAAAATTTTTTTTTTTTGATTTTTTTAATTTTTTTTTAATTTTTTTTTTAATTTTTTTTTAATTTTTTTTTTAATTTTTTTTTTTAATTTTTTAATTTTTTTTTTTTTTTTAATTAAATTAGCTTAGTCATGTTTAAGCGGTTTATATTATAAACACTGAGCGAAGCCGGGTAATACAGCTAGTATATTATAAATAAACCTATACTATACGAGTGAAAATAGTACAATGAAAAAAATCCGATGGTTGGATCGCATGAAAAACTTTTATCAATGTGCCCATGCAGGTGAAGTAAAAGTGAGAACCCTGGCCTTGCGGGGGGCGGCCGTGCCAGTCGCCGGTACAAATCAACAGGGCCGTAGGCATGTACACGCGATCGATTCTACGTTTATTCTGCGACATATTCAAAAGCCGCCCCCACCCACTGCACTGCTCATTAACCGTCTTAATCAAACAATCGAACACCTGCTTCTTTTCCCAAAGCTCGAAAAACAGCATATTTCCAGCGCGCCGTGTCTACAGTATGTATCCCCGTGAGTTGATACAACAACTTAATTGAAAATCGCAATTCACTGCAGTGCAACTCTGTAGAATAATGGGTGTGTGTATTTGAATGTACACAGGGGTTGTATACATTTGCATCCGAAATTAATCGCAAAGATTTTCCACACAAGTACAGAGCTGGCTTAACCTTTTTACTGTCTGGCAACGTATTTATATTAAGTTGGCGAAAGCTCGTTGGCTTACATACATATATCAATATTCCGATATTATACTGCTGACTTTTCACCGCTCTAGCAGCTTTCTAGTGAATCATAAAAATTGTCATTCAAAAGTATTGTATATACATATATGTATACATATGTATTTATATGTATATGTAAATACGTTAAAATATTATGCCTTTATGAAGAACTGCTTTTGTTCAATTTTATATACAAATATACGTGTACATATATGTATGTATGTATCATCAAAATGTCATCTCCATTCCACATTTATATTTCAGCTCGAGCAAAAATGTAAACTAGTCCAAGCGGAATTATTCATTTTCGCGCAACGGTCGGTATTGAAATTAGTAGGTCAGTGGCGGGGTGTGTTATTAGCGGTACACACATAACAATAACAATATTTATAACAACAACGACAATAAAACATTTATAAGGTCTCGCACGCGACATTCCGATTACAATATGCGGTCGTGGAACTCGATTTATATATTATTTAAAATGTAGACGACGAAAAAAAACACTATTACACATAAAGGTGGACATATACATGCATATGTAAATAAATACGTATGTATGTATGTATGTACATAAAAAAAGTTACGAGCTCAAACCACGCAAAGCGAATGGTTTTTCCTCAGCCTTCTACGGAAAAGAGTCCAACATTGTTAAGTCGACCAATTAAAGGTTGGGACCGAAGGCAAATTAACGACTGTTTATTTTAAATGGAATAACCTTTTACCTACATATAACGCCTATATAACGTCTCGTTAACTAACGCAGCTTTGCTTCCTATCCCCATTACATAAAAAATTGGGTGTGTCCAAAAAATTTACTCTACCAACTCGTATATGTATCAATTGCATTACCGTAAACCCCGTTTTTCTCGGTAAATTGAAAAAATTTTGACGTCGATAATTACCAGTAAATTGAAAATTTAAGCGGTAATTGCCTGAAACTATGTTATCGCGAATTAAGTACCTATACAGGCATATATATTATTGCATCAAATGGCGTATTGTGGATTAGGTAGTCTGAAATTTGTTTATTTTCAGTTTTACATGTCCAAAATGACTAAAATTTAGTTTTTAATTTAAACATAATTTTTTACGTCTAGCAACACCACTTTCCCAATTCCCACAGCTCGCTTTTATACGAATATGATATACATATGTATTTCAACGTGATAGTAACTCATTGTAATTAGTTGTGGCGAGGAGCGAGCTTTCTATCAGTTTGACAGTTCTGTTGTAGCACCACTGATGCATTATTAAGAGTGGCTACACTAGGGCTGCCATACATCGGGACGTGTCCCAGTTTTGAGTTCTGTGTCCCAGTGTCCCTCTCCGAGAGTCATTTGTCCCGCTACCTGATGCTTTCTAAAGAGTAACAACATAGACCAACTAAATCGTAATAAATGCGATCATGGTTGTTTCAATTATGATCCAAACATCAAATAAATAAATATTATTGGTTCAAACATCAAAATATTAATTATTTGGAATGGACTATATGACTTTATTCACCTGAGATTTATTTTTAATTATTAATGTTTCAATCTAACCTAACGTTTTTAGTAAAAGAAACCACGTACAGTTAGATAATCCACTCATTTTTTTTTAATTTACCGGTAAATAGCATTACACCGTTAGTCGAATGCTTTTTACCGGTATATATGTACAATTTGACGCTAAATTGCAATACCTAAGATCTATTTTATTTATTACTTTTATTTTATTTTTAAAAAATTAATACCACAGTGACTTGACAGGTAGCCCCAAAGCGTCACTGTGGTCATAATACAAATATACATATGTACAATAAGATAATTACAAAATGAATAAAACTATATAAAGCAAGTAAATATGTACATATATAAAAGAAAACAAATAATTAATATTTATTATTATTATATTGGGTTATGAAAGTAGGATATGAAAACTAGTAGGTTTTATATGGACAATTAATTACAAACGACGCCTATGGGTAGCCGCCGAGAAACTACTGCATAGAGATAGACCGATTCGAGCGAAAAAACCACCGCCTTACACCAACCCCAACCGGTCAGAATGAGGGGTCAATGATACTGTCGAAAGCCTCCTTCGATGTCACACTGATTATGTAAGGGGTATTAGAGCTATTCTCTAGGGAGATAGGTACGTATGTATATTTATGTACATATTGTCAATTTATAAATAAATATTTAAATTGTCATATAACCTGCACCGGTCTCCGTGACGAGCCGGAATGTTAAATTACCGAAAAAGCAAATATCGGAAGGCAAATATCGAAAATCGAAAGATCTTAAGTCGAAAGATCCAAAAAAAAAGGGTGCATGGTAAACGGTACATACTCACTTAATTTGCGCGAGCAGGATACAACAGGAACAAGAGGAACAGGCTTTTCCTCCCGTATTAATGTGCGCGCGCAGAATACGGGAGGAAAAGTCTGTTCCTCTTGTTCCTGTTGTATCCTGCTCGCGCAAATTAAGTGATTATGTACATGAGTATGTACCGTTTACCATGCACCCTTTTTTGATCTTTCAACTTAAGATCTTTCGATTTTCGATCTTTGCCTTCCGATATTTGCGTTTTCGGTAATTTAACATTCCCTGTACGTACATATGTACATATGTATGTATATGTACATATGTATGTAGATAATATTTGTAATATGAGAATGCAATTCAAGCAAAAAAACTACATATGTATGAAGCGTAGTATTCCTTATATAAAAATATGACAAAAATAAACACATACATAGAGTGAGAAATGTGATTAAAATAGTAGACAAAACGGAACAGAAGACGTCTAAATTTCATTAGGCAGAACGTTAGCTAGACATCTGTATGGAAGGTGAACAAGGAAAATCCTTTGGGAATGATGGGTACCCAAGAGAATATACATATGTAAAAGGAAACAAAGGAAACATACATACATATATATGTAGGTCACAATTGTGTTTAGCGGTAAATGATGCATGACTTACGATTTTGATACATGCCTATACTACGTATACAATCTACGCGGGCGCTTTGTGGAAATTTCGTTTTGTAATTTGCAAAAATCTACTAACTAGATTTAGTCTCCAATCAAAATTTGCAAAATTAGTCCAAATTAGTTAGAGATGTTCGAAAACAAAATTTGCATCACCAAATATCAAACCGAATCATTGTTCCTTACTTAATTCCTTACAGAAAGCACTGAATAAAGCGCTCGTCGTGATGAAGAAGCGAAGCCCAAAATCGAATGATGTTATCAAATCTGGCACGCGATCCTGACGTCTGAAGATCGCTGATCTCAGCAATCCAATATTCGCTTGTACATACATATAATAATCGGAGTGAAGCCGCATACGAATTCAATGATAGTACATGGCAGACGACTTAGCGGCAGTACTGAGATATGACGCGTCTTCAAAACTCGATCAAACTTATTGCGACGGCCGTCTACCAACCCCTCGCCTCCCGCCACTTTATTAAGCTTTGGCGGTGTAAATTGTGTCGGGCGGAGCCTGCCTGTTGTGGGTTAGGGTGGTTAGTTTCGTCTCTCATCATCATGCCTATCCACCCGCTAACGAAGTATTCATGCAAATCGCTCGAGAGTTTGATTTAGCCCCTTCACTCGAGATGTATGTATGTGTATGTGTATAACAATTTCACGGTTTTCCATAAATGTAAATTTTGATCGCGTTAGGTATACTCACATGTCATGTACATATGTAACTGACAGTATGCAAGTAAACGAACAGTTTGAAAACAACAGAAATATTATTGCTTCTCGTATATATGCGCCTTGTTTCCTTATTTAGACGCCACAAGCTAATTACAGATTATAATTTCAGTATGAACAATAAGGTACATTGAAAACGGCCAATTTTTAAATTTGATAACAGCCCGAGTTGGAATAGCCGTTCTGAATCATGGGAAATCCAAATTAAATAATATAAAAATTAAATGCACTGCCTACAGCCAGCCTATTCAAGTTTTTGAAAATCGTAAATATTATCGATTTTCGAAGGTTCTTTATTTAAATTCAAGATCCGTTTTAATAATTTATTTTTTTAAATCTCCTAGTCATATAAATGGAATAATTTTATATTAACATGGGATGTTTCTTCACATTGCTAAGGTACGAAAAAAATTTTAAACTTTGTCACCAGTATTAGCGTGTCTAATCCATTACCGATGTTCCTTAAACATCATTTTTCACGTCTACTATTTGCTAAATACGAAATAATTTTATATTTTGATCGAATTTTTATTATTGTTTTACAGATTTCCCCATGATACAGAACATATTTTTCAACTCGAGCTGTTTCCAAATTCTAAAATTCGCTGTTTTCGATATACCCCAATATACAGGCAATATAATTAAATTTTGCCAAGACTCGAATATACCGTATTGATTTTTAACAAATTACAAACACCTACAAGTATTAATATTTTCATTGTTTCATTACATTTGCCATTATTAAAATTTCCGCATTTCGAAAAATATCATCCGCTACATTTTATATTCGGCGAATAGTCTCCATATATTATACATACATATTTATGTATATACCTATATAGATTTTTCAACAATTTATGATCCGAATAATGGGTCAGCGCATAAATAGTATTTTGTCAATCCAGCTTTGGTCTACTGCGATATATCACGGCCTTTGAACGATGCGCTACGGCACAGTAATCATCAACCTTTTGCTGAATTAGGTCAATCTGATTTATCGGCGATTCGATATTGGGTCAACCCATACAGAAGGTTATACAATATAATATTATTATTTGTTTATTTTATTTTAGACTCACTTCCTACATAAGAAAAATGATCACCTCTGGCGTTTCCGGGCTCCATTTTGACATGATATGAGTTTATTCTGATACAATTGTACACCATTTAACGCAACAGTTTTCAACGGTTGTGCGATCGAAATTTGCAAAAAAAAGAAGAAAAGGGTAAAAATACGATCTGCAATCAACCGACACGCAAAAAAGTTATAAATCATATGCAACAGAACACAAATACAACCCTCTTTATGGGTCGTTAAGCCGACAATATTTTCGATTTCACTTTCATGGTTTGCTCGTAAACAAACATCACCATCATTTTTCCACATCAATTATAGAGCAAATTGAGAACTTTCAACATGAAAAATCGTGAACTCTTTAGCTACGAACATGTCATAAATATACTTTGTGACAAATACAAAGAAATGTGTATACATGAACGAGAGCATTTTAAACGAGTTGCATCGACGCCATTCAAAATGTCAACTGCACGTACGTACGTACGTAGTATGCAATTTAAAATAGCCAACAAACCGGAAAACAAAGCGTCAGTGAAATGAACAATGTGGTCCTTCGCTCTATTTCATTCAAATAACCATCCAGATAACTGCATCCAACCGTACATATCTGCCATTACTGTATTTAAATAATAGAAAGTCAAAAAAATAATCAAAAAACATATGTATATGTATATGGACATACATACATACAGTATGCTCATAATACATTCGTTTGACGGACACTGACGAGTGGCTCTGAGGTGACCTTTTGGGTCGATAGCTGAATAATCGAAGGTATTTTTAGACTGAAATGCAAGTCATAGGGGTCGTTAGCGACCCAACCCCACCCCATATCACATTTTGGGTCGATAATCAAAGTTAATACGCTAATATCACCCACACTTTCAAATGTATTATAGGTAGTGGGATACGAAAATTACAGGCAAACTTTCGATAGTAAACTTTAAAGCCCACTCGTATATTACAAGTTTTCAAATATACATAGAATATTCAAGTGAGTGAAAATTTCCCAGAGCGATCGTCGCTGAGCACTGAGCTGTTAGTACGTTACAATCTATGTAATTCCATTCCTACCTGTGTTTATCTTCAGCAAATTTCAACATATATTTTTTTCAAAATCTTCTTTAGTATCATTCGAGCATTCTCAATGGCCGACTACTATCAATTCATTTAATCGCTCGCAAGTTTCCGTTTCAATCGTTTCTAGCATACTTTAAAATTTATGAAATAATCCAACAGAATTCTAATCGAATTATATTATGCTGACTGGTATACAAAAAATGTATGAAAAATTGAAACATCAAACTAAAGTATGTATACAATTAAATTGACACCCGCTCTGTTTCAATATTAGATCTATAAATTTGATATATGTATGTATGTATGTATATTCTAATTGAATAATTTAACAGCGTGGTCTCCGAACTTTGCGACCGTACCTCGTAAAGGAATTAATTCGAAGAGGCAATGATTTATGCACAAAAAGTTGTATAGGGGAGTACGGGAGAAAATCGTGTCGCACAGGAAATTTGCACGAAAAAGGAAGAACGGACTAACTGACGGACAGGAAATTGACAAAGCCCACAGAGCACGGTTTAACGAGTCCGATATTCAACCTAAACTAAACTAATTTGCGAAAAAAATAAAATATGTACTTTCCTCTCACTAAATCCAATCCGTATACTGTTGTGTACCCACATATAGTATTTATTGTGACGAGATATCTCACCAGCGAACAAAAAAAATACACATATATGCATTAATTATGTTATATATTGTAAATTAACTACTTAATTTTTTTTTCTTACTTTAAATTGCTTCTACGTAATATATACATATATAGAAGTACTATAAAGTATTTTAATTCAAAGTCTTTCGTGCGTAAAATCGTATTAACTTTGAACATACATCATACGAAAGTATAAAAGCTCGAGGAGCAATTCATACTATTTCTATAAAAATTTCTAGTATTAAGTTCCGCACTTTTGATCGTTTTAAGTCCTTTTGTACCTAAGTAAGTATAATATGAATATACTCGTACTACACTGTGACAAGATTAATTTTAATTTTAAGTAAATGGAATTTGAATGCTGAAAAACATTTATATACATATATGTACATACATATTCATATACATATGTAATATATTTATATCAAAACTATGTAAATGTATGTATATTTTAGTATTCAACTGAAAATATTATTGTCCAAACAGAAAGGAAAAATCTAGACACGACTTTTAGAAACCTAAAAATACATATGCAAATTTATCCAAGTGTGAAATCGCACAACCCAATCCATCCCTGGAGGTTCAAGCAAAAAAAAAGAGAATAGCCCATAAATACTAAATACAAGATATACATATACTTTATGTAAAAATACATTCATAGCTATGTATCTGTGTTATTACTTAAACCGATAAGACAGGGTTATTTTCCTAGAAAATACTCTTATTGGTATATGAAACATTTAAAACCCAAAACAAACAATAATTTACAGGAACAATAACTAAAAACAGACCACAATTAAAATAAATATTTAAATAAGATCCAAAATCGTAATTTAACTAAGGCTAAAAATAAATAAAAACCATCGAAACTTGTCTCAATTTTTCTGGCGCTTACACATTATAAGCAGGCCACATTATACATATTACATATATTCAGATACAAAAATAGTCAATCTTACATACGTATTTTTTGTTTTATTTTATCAATCGTTGCAAGCGTACATATACTTTCAGTTTGAAACATTTTTTTATAATTATTTTAAAATTTAATGCTTGGGAAAGGTGACATAGCCTATGGATCCAATTTTATATTTTGTCATGAACCCATTTTGGGTTGTCCCTAGCGACATATACATATGTATGGTAATAAACTTGCATATATAATAGATACATTTTGAAGTCATTTTAAATAGTGGTGACATAGTAGGTAGGATAGTCTTTGCCAATTAAATAAATTAGCAAACTCTGATAGAAAACAATCGACTTGGAGTCACAAATAACCAAATCTAACCAGCAGCACTACAGAAATACTCTAAATAAACTCTTTCCAACCGAGGTCAACCCGGGGATCAAACCTCTCGATGGTTAGCATAAGGCAACCATTGGGCTATACTGCTGGTAAATTTGTATACCTATTATACATCATTTCGAAAGAGACGTTGTATGTAAGGTTTAAAGGTTTGGGTGGGAGCATTGAAAACAAATCAAAGTTTCTGTGCCAACGATATCGATATCGTTGGATATTATTTTTTTTCGATTCAAATAAATTTAATAAAAAAAACAAATGAATGTTTATTATTAGGATTGTTTTGCCATGTTTAAGCTGTTAATATTACAAATACCGAGCGAAGCCGGGTAAAACCACTAGTTATATAGTGTGTTTGAATATGTACTTGCAAACATAATTACACACTACATACAAATGACACACAGCTAGCCATAGTGTCAATTTTGGGTAAAATTTCATGGCACTATGGAATATAAATAAAAAAATATAAAAAGACATACGTATTTTCATCTCACGACGGCGTATTTTATCTCACGATTCGTGAGATTAAATAGCAAATTATATCCATGTATTAATGTACCAAATAAATAAATATATTAATCACCAGTACAGTTTCAACGTACATATGTACACGTACTCATTTCCAAAACCCGTCAATAGAATTATAAAATAGGGATAGAAGCACCTGTACATATATGCACATATTAAATGAACGTCTCCGCGCTCTCACCCATAAACAGGAGCGGCAGGAGTAAAAGAAACAAGTAAAAATTCAAACTTTTACAGCCGAGCCTTAGACATCGTCCATATTGAAGAGTATATTAAACAAAAACAGTCCCAATCGTAAAAAGCATAATTGTCACGGAGGTCGCTCGTATCACACAATCAAACGGGTGAATGAATCTGACGATGAATGAGTGCAGTTTACGGCCTGAGGCTTTTACGGCTGCATTAAACAGCCTGCGGTCAGGGGTTATCAAGCTGCAACACCCCTTGCATTTGCATATTAGCGCCGTTTGCGTCGACCGTAAATATTCGGCGACTTTTTTTGTGCGCCGTGCGGTCGTGTAAGGTCGCTTTTCCATCGGGAAATGGAAAAGCGATAAGCGACAGAGACGGGTGGAAAAAAAGCTATCGTTCGATCGTCGGGACTATTTTTGAGAAAATTTGCTTTATCGATAGATGAAACGATTCGGTCGGAAAGTTGCTTTTTCATTTTATTTTTTATATATGCAAACATGTATTTATTTTTTGCGGTGAGATTTTGATAAACTTGTTTGTTTCACTCCGTCGGGTTTATTATATTATAAATATACATAATATAAATACGATACGAAATGAATTCGTCGTATAAGGGGATTCAATTCCCCTGAAGGAAATTGTTCCGAAGCGTGCTTTATTGCGAAAATATCAATCAACAATAAATGAGATATCAAAACTCGCGACTTGTATTATTATATTATTGTTCCGTTTGATGTATTATTGTATATAAGTATAATGAAATTTCTCTCTTTAGCAATACTAATTACGTTTCCACAAAATTCTACGGCTTACTATATATATGTATATACATCAAATCGCCATTTACAACATAAATGTGTCATCATCATCATCATCATCATCATTTACAGTCAAACACCATCCGTTCCTGGATGAGGGCTTCTCCAACACGCCTCCATTATTATATTTTCTACTCTGGACAGCACTCATCTATCTCACCCCACTTTTTTTTTTACTTATATAAGAATGGAGTTAATGAATCATTCAATTCGATTCAATCTAGAGTGTATTATCTGGATTTAATTGTATTCACGTTCATTAAAAACAACAAAAGTTAAAACTGCAAAGCGTACCCAATAGACACATAATCGTCGCCTTTTGATACCATAGATGAAGTCGTCTGAAGCAGATTTTTCCTCCAGTCGCAATTTTCCAACGATTTATTCATGCAAATTGGAGTGTGGACCTCCACTTAGTGCAAAACGTTAATGGGCCGCACACTAACGACTCAATAGTTAACACATCACGTACCGCGACACTATTTACCCCCATTACCACAAAGCATGCCGCTCTAAACTGCAACATTGCCCCGAAAATTTCGATACACGCCATTATTTCTATTCATTATATTCGTGAAAGCGATAGACCCGTTAGAATTCGTTTAAACTTCTAAATTTATTACAAAGTTTGTCAAGGTTTGACGAAAGTTCATCGCACAACAGTACTCCCGATTCCCAAATTGACTGGAATTGAGGGGAAAGTCAAACTCAAAGTGAATTTCAAAAATAAGATGGCTTCTTCAAACACAAAATTAATTTTAGAAATATAGTATAATTCAGTTTCAACTTAGAATATCTGAATGACATACAAATAGAAGAAAATTTAGTTAAAAATGGTGCCTAAAAGAAAGCAGACGCTACCCATATTGACTGTAATTGACGATGATGACTTTACGGATTTATCCATATATCTATGTATGTAAATACATTTTGCCAAATGAAACTCCAATATCAAAAACTAAAACAACTCTTGATAATGTTATAAGTAATACTATACGAGCCTCGGGGGAGAGCATCGTAGTTTCAATTATGGAGCGCCTGCAAAGCTCCGATAAGAAAACGATACATTTGCGAAAATTCGCACGAGCCATTAAGGCAGTTAAAAGTATTATTTAAATATATAAAAAAAATCCAGACAAAAAAGCTTTCGTGATACACGAAAGAATTAAATTCTTACGGAAATAAATTACGATTTATGCCTTATAATATTTATAAAAAAAATTACATGCAAATATACAATACAAATTTACATAAAATTTCAAACGTTCCACGTTTCGTATGCGACATGTATTTTTTTCAGTTAACATAATTCACCTTTCATGCATTTTATACCATGTGGAACTTTTTTATATGTCAAATAAAAAGCAAGGAAATCCCCTAACATTAATCACACAAGACTTTATTGCAATTTTAATAACGAAATTCACTCTCCTCTCGGGTTCTCTTGTACATAGAGTTCTCTTAAAAGTAAATGACGTTACTTTTCCTTTCCGATAGAATCGGGTCGTATTTCTTCGCCGGCTTCTGATACATTATAATTCAATCTGCGTTGAAAGGTTTCGCAAAGTGCTCACTTTCTACGCTTTATGACACTATTTTTACTGTTATAATATTATGTCCTATTTATGCGATGCATTTCGAACTTTGATAAGCTTTTCTATACTACGTGGCGTTTCACATGCAATGACTTTTCGCACGCAGTAAATAACCTTCACGTAAACGTTTCGTAAAAGTAAACGTAAAAGTGAACAGAACCCATTTTCAACCCTATTTAAAGTTAATCGCAAAATAAATTCCAATACTAGACTATATTGAAAATAAATTCTGGTATTGGAATATCATGAAAAATATATTTTTTAAAACGTCACTCGTTTCAAATGTATATTTTCATCGCCACATTAAAAGTTATAGCTTTCATATAATAATACAATAGTTATAATAATAAAAATAACTCAATAATATAAAAATAGCCATAATCTAAAAAAGTTTTCATAATAGAACGTGAAAGTTTCATATATATTTTTTTATTTCATATCCTAAAATTCAATTTATAATTTTTATCAAAATTTTGCCGGAATTCCCCATAATTTTCCGACCCATTTTCATCCGCTCGTCGTATCCTACTCGATGCTTGATAATACTGTTATTTTATTCGATACAATTTAGTACGCTCAATTAACGGAACGGAATAGAGGAAAAAAGTACAAATCCACAAAGCATTTAAATGCGATTAAACGTCTTAATGGAAGATTAGCGTGTCTAATGACGATTGATGAATACGAAAATTCGGCTTTCAGTTTTCACAAAACGAAAATTGACATTTTACCGTATACGATACGATCGTGCCAATTCGAGCATTGTAATTTGAACATTTGCACGTTTATAAATCGTAAATAATTCAACGATGGAAAAAACGCATTAATAATGGAACGTCACGCTCTGACTTACATACGTAGGTACATACATATGTACATATGTATGTTTGTATATACATATGTACATTCAGTACGTAGTCTAGAGTTCAAGCACATAAAACTTTATTAAAGAAGGCTAAAGTTCAATTATTTAAAATTTCATCAAATCGTTTGTTTAAGTATAATGATAATTAAAAAAATATACATATCGCATTTTTGACCCTTTATACTCGTACATTATATAATATTATATTATATACAATAATGCTCTGAGCGCTCACGTGTCACGCTGTGTACATAGAATTGCTATACTTTAACATTTTTTTCAATAATCATTATTACACATTAACGTCATAAATCGTTAATGTAACGGACAGTGACGTAATTAGCTGTCTTGTAAATCAGTGAGGTAAAGGGAATAGCTTCCGAGAAGGGGATAGTATCTAGAGATATTTGACACGATTGGACATCCTTAACCTTCGCTTTCAATTTTGAAATAAATTCATTCGTAAACTAATTCATTTAATTCATTCATGAATTAAACTTTTTTAAAGAAATTCAGTTTTTTTTATTCGTAAAAATATTTATACAACCTAATATGTATATGAATTATAAATTAAATGAAGTAAAACGTTAAAAATTGTATGTGTTATATATTTCGCAATAAACTTTACTAAAAAAAAGGGGGGGGGGGGTTGAAACACAAAAAGGTGAACAAAAGAAGCGAACCAAATTCTCACTGTCGAACGTACATAACATTACAGATGAGGTCACCTCTAAATGAAATGCCAACAGAGACAAAATATAATATAACGGCAAACGAAGAAAATCAATCCAACCGAGGTATGTATTTATTACTAAATAAAATTCGATGTTTATCGTCAGTCCGACCACAGGTGGTTAAATCTAAAAGTGACGAATCGTGGCACGCACCTGCCTATTTCATGATTCCTCCTGCGAGCCCATCCTCTCCCTCGCGTCCAGTTCCTCGTACGAGAGTATCTTGGCTGGAATCGTGGCGGGAATCTCGCTAGCGAGCAACAATTGTCCCCGGAAAAGTGCGGAAAAGCGGAAAAGCTAAGGAGAGCTGTCTTCGGAGACGTGTGAGAGAGGGGATGGGGCGCGCGCCCCTTTCGGTGCGGGTTCAGAGTGTCGGGGGGCGCGCCACCGGCATGGCGGGGGGCTGCGGCTGCGGCTGCGGCGCGGCGCGGCTGCAGACGTCGCGGCCACTCGCGGCACTGCCTGAGCCCCCTTCGCCGCCCTCCCCTGCTCTCCCTCTCCCTGCTGCTGCTCCCCCGAGCCCCCGCGCCCCCGCACCCCCGGCCGGAGGGGCTGCGCGCGCACCTGACCCCGTCCCTCCTTACGTCAGCGCTCGATACCACCGCCTGGCCATGAAAATTTTATACCGGGGGCGCCCCTCGGACCCCCCGCCGACAAAAGGACACCTGCAGAGACTCGATTGTTCGCGAAGCGCCATCGGACACGTGCACTCGCCTCCTCTCGCCACGTACCTACCCACCCACCCACCCAACTACACTTACTCCAACTACCCCCCCCTACCCCTCCCCTGCTTGCACCTCTCACATTCGTCATGCAAACTATTTTTATGTGGCTTTGCTATGCATTTAAGCATCCAAAACAAATAATGACGCACACATACACATCCAGTGACGTCCCGAGACTATTTGCCGCCATTGGACAAAGTTCGAAATGCCGCCCGCAATATTTCTAGAGAAATACGATACAATCGAACAGTTTTTTTCATAATTGTATAGCATCTAAAGCTACATGTTAGGGGGTTTTTTTTTGTCTTTCAATTTCAAAAACGTTCGCTTTCAATTATCATTTCAGCATTCAACATAATGCATTCCTTGCGGCGTGTGCGTGACTAGGGGTCCCAATTGAGTATTAGAATATTCGATATTCAAATATATTCGCCCTTTTTTCAATATTCATAAATTCGAGTATTTATAAAATTTATCGGATATTATTCGTTTTTTTATTAAGTAATTTAGATTATTAATTTCTAGTGGTTTTACCAGGCTTCACTCGGTATTTGTAAAATAAACCGCTTAATCTAATATTAAACATTTTATTAAATTTATTTGAATAGTTTTATTTTATTTAAATTTATTTGAATACTCGTTTTTTTTTTTTATTAAATTTAACGTCGCGGATACTACCAATGATAGTTACATATGAACATATTTACAAAGTCTTTCGAAATTACATATTAGATTAATTTAAACTATGTTACTGTACATATTTATATCAAAACGCGAATGTAAGAAAAAAGAAATACAACGCTAATCTCGTACGTAGTATATGTATATGTAATATATAATTTCGAAAGAGACTTTGTAAGTATGTAATGTTGGTTGGTAACTTCGAAAACAAATCAAAGTTTCTATGACGACGATTCGATATGGTTTCGATTCGATATATATTTTTTTCGATTCAAATAAATTTAATAAAAAAACAAATAAATATTTACTATTTAATTCGCCATGTTTAAGCTGTTTATATTACAAATACTGAGCAAGGCCGAGTAAAACAACTAGTATATTATATTTAGAAACGGGAAAAATTCCTCCCTCTACGGAATATATGAAATATTCGTTGAAAATGGAGGCTGTTGCACTGGCATCCTAGATATTGATCAGATTTTTTAACAATCTTTTAATAGAAACCGATAAGTCGTACAAAAATTCTGATTCAAAAGTGCAGATAATAATTACAGAAACAGTTGGACGACACAATTTCCGATATAATTAAAATCAGTGCACCAGTTGTTCATAAGGATAATATAAAGTTTATTGAAAAACTATTCAAAAATTTTGACCAATAATTTGAAATGAAAAAGGGTCAATTTGAAATGAAAAAGGGTCAATTTGAAATGAAAAAGGATCAATTTAGAATGAAAAACCAGTATAAATAAATATACATTTTTAATTACATTTTCATATCGTAAATTTATTCCAGAACACAAATGTCTTCAAATTTATTTGAAATGCGCACATTTTTTAATGAAGATAATTAGGATACATTCATCTATGTATGTACATATATTATGTATATAGATATGTAGGTTGATAATAGTCGACGGGGTCCATTCTCGAATGACAAATTATTTACGCGCATTTCTATTTTAAATCTGAATCACGCTTAATTTAAAACAATAATAATAATCACATATAATTTGCCACCCCTTGAAGTATGCCGCCCTTAGGTGTCGCCTTACTTGCTTATGTCTACGAGACCCCTGTACACATCCTGACACATAGACTATGAGAGCATTCTTGATACACATTTGAGCGATAGCTCACACATTTTACACTTTCACTATGGAAAAAGTTCTACTTCCGATTCTAGGGTTTTATTCATCACTTTTATACAATCTTATAATTGCTATGAAGATTGCAAGCATAAAATATCAAAAATATAAAAGGCCGAAATAAAATAATGAAATATTATATCATTTGAAAGAAAATTACTATTTCCTTTATACAAATTGTAACCAAAAACCTAATCAACACTGAGAGAACACATAAAAAAAATTCGCACGTGACCAACCCACGAATTTATCCATGCATTTTAAAAATATATAAAGTATAAAAAACAATATTCGATAATGAAACATACATAAGTACATACACGTGTATGTACATAAGTTCATACACGTTCACGTGTATGAGAGCACTTTCGTACGCAAAATAACATAAAAACGTACATAAAAAATACGGATGTGACCAACTCATGACTTTATATGTGTATTTGAGGAATATAAGAAGGTCATAAAACAAATTCGATAGTTAAACATACACGTTCACACATACCGGCTATATGAGTATTTTCGATACAATTTGACCGTAAATGTAGGGAAACTTACACAAGCCAAAAGTTCTACTTCCGGTTGTCTGATTTTTTTTAATTACTTAAAATAATAATTGCTAAGAAAACAAATATAAATCTTCAGCTCGATGCGTTCAGGGGTGTGGAAAAACCGTGTGGTGACAACATTTTTAACTTTTCCAAGAGGAAAAATCCCACTTCCGGTTTATTAATTTTTTTTTTTGATCAGATTGGCACAAGGATTATACTTGAATTTTCTCGTGATAAAAGGGTGAGACAAATAATAAAGGGGTCGAAAAAATAGTGTAAGAAAAATCGAACAAGAATCAACTGCCACTTCCGGTTGACGGGTGACTTAAACTCCGAATTCGGGATACGGGATTCAAAACCCGCTGAAATTTAAAATGTATTTAAAATTTCGAGTATTAACGTAAAAATTCAAAATTATTTTCAGTCGATACATTGAAAATATCAAAATATGTACATATGTGTTATTTAAAGAGTATGCGTGTACATAGTTCACATATGACCTTATTTGTTCGAGAACTTGATTTTACGACTCTTGATCTCTGAGAAAACTGCGAACATAAAACGGATTTTGCAAATACCGAAAACGATAGGGCGTACTGTAATTTGGCTAAATTTAAGATTTCGCCCATATACAGTGTACACATTTTTAGAATTTTGCCTTAGACTACTCCAAGACTTCAGAGTGTAAACATCGTTTCAACATTATCATCATCATCATCATACCTGATTTCGTTAACGCTAAGTCCTGTTTTTAATTATTTCTTGAAATTCTTTTAAAAAAATCAGTTTAATTTTTCGGAAAACTACAATATTCTATAATAATAATGATAGTAATAAAGGACACAAAATCTCATATTTGCTTAATGTGCCGATAATATTGTTATACCTCTGCTGAGATATAATTGTTTTAAGAATATTAATATTGACCTGTATTTATTTGTTAATTAATTTTAACTTCAGTAAACAAATATCCTAATTAAAATATGTTATTCATTTTTATAACATACAATATTTCATTTTGTTTAACTGTCGATATTTCACATTACTTTTCAAAAAATATAAAATATTTTTCAATAACTACATTATTGAAAAATATTTTTAGAACTATATTATAGATATAAAAGATATAAAAATAGGTTGTTCGATAAATATTATTAGAATATTTATCGAACAACCTTTTTTTTAATTGAGTCTATTTTGAATATTATAATATACTAGCTGTATTACCCGGCTTCGCTCAGTGTTTATAATATAAACCGCTTAAACATGACTAAGCTAATTTAATTAAAAAAAAAAAAAAAATTTAAAAATTTAAAAAAAAAATAAAAAAAAAATTAAAAAAAATAAAAAAAAAATCAAAAAGAAATCAAAAAAAAAAGCTTTGCCCCTGAGCCTTTGCCTTCTAGGGCTTCGCCCCTCCATGCCCCATGAGCAATTGCCGTTTAGGGCTTCGCCCCCATGATCAGTTGCCTTTTAGGGCTTCGCCCCTCCGCGCCCCCATGATTCAAAGCCGTCTAGGGCTTCGCCCCGCTTAGTTAATGCCTTTTAGGGCTTCGCCCCCCGCGCCCCCAAGATTAATTGCCGTTTCGGGCTTGGCCCCCCTTAGTTAATGCCTTTTAGGGCTTCGCCCCTCCGCACCCCCATGATTAAATGCCGTCTAGGGCTTCGCCCCCCCTAGTTAATGCCTTTTAGGGCTTCGCCCCCCGCGCCCCCAAGATTAATTGCCGTTTAGGGCTTCGCCCCCCTTAGTTAATGCCTTTTAGGGCTTCGCCCCTCCGCGCCCCCATGATTAAATGCCGTCTAAGGCTTCGCCCCCATGATCAGTTGCCTTTTAGGGCTTCGCCCCTCCGCGCCCCCATGATTAATTGCCGTCTAGGGCTTCGCCCCCCTTAGTTAATGCCTATTAGGGCTTGCGCCCCATGAGGCTGGGCCCCCCGGGCCCCCTTCGGGGCCCCACGGGGCTGCGCCCCTTGTGGCGCCCCCTTTTGAGCCCCATGGGGCTGCGCCCCATGAGGCTGGGCCCCCCGGGCCCCCATTCGGGGCCCCACGGGGCTGCGCCCCTTGTGGCGCCCCCTTTTGAGCCCCATGGGGCTGCGCCCCATGAGGCTGGGCCCCCCGGGCCCCCTTCGGGGCCCCGCGGGGCTGCGTCCCTTGTGGCGCCCCCTTTTGAGCCCCATGGGGCTGCGCCCCATGAGGCTGGGCCCCCCGGGGCCCCACGGGGCTGCGCCCCTCGTGGCGCCCCCTTTTGAGCCCCATGGGGCTGCGCCCCATGAGGCTGGCCCCCCCGGGGCCCCACGGGGCTGCGCCCCTCGTGGCGCCCCCTTTTGAGCCCCATGGGGCTGCGCCCCATGAGGCTGGGCCCCCCGGGCCCCCTTCGGGGCCCCACGGGGCTGCGCCCCTTGTGGCGCCCCTTTTTGACCCCCATGGGGCTGCGCCCCATGAGGCTGGGCCCCCCGGGCCCCCTTCGGGGCCCCACGGGGCTGCGTCCCTTGTGGCGCCCCCTTTTGAGCCCCATGGGGCTGCGCCCCATGAGGCTGGGGCCCCACGGGGCTGCGCCCCTTGTGGCGCCCCCTTTTGAGCCCCATGGGGCTGCGCCCCATGAGGCTGGGGCCCCACGGGGCTGCGCCCCTTGTGGCGCCCCTGGCGGGGCCCCATGAAGCTACTCGCCTTGCGCCCCCGCGGGGGTGAATCCATTGAAACGAAAAAAACAAATCGGCGCCCATGGATCGAAAAAAAAAAAATCGAATCACCTGTTCGATGACGTCACCGATCTACGGACGACGAAGAAGACGAAGAAGACGACGACGACCAAGGATACATACAAAGTCTCTTTCCAAATTATAGATTAGACTAGCTGTATTACCCGGCTTCGCTCAGTGTTTATAATATAAACCGCTTAAACATGACTAAGCTAATTTAATTAAAAAAAAAAAAAAAATTTAAAAATTTAAAAAAAAAATAAAAAAAAAATTAAAAAAAAATAAAAAAAAAATCAAAAAAAAAATTAAAAAAAAATCAAAAAAAAAATTTAAAAAAATCAAAAAAAAAAATCTTTTTTTTTTTGCCTTCTAGGGCTTCGCCCCTCCACGCCCCATGAGCAATTGCCGTTTAGGGCTTCGCCCCCATGATCAGTTGCCTTTTAGGGCTTCGCCCCTCCGCGCCCCCATGATTCAAAGCCGTCTAGGGCTTCGCCCCCCTTAGTTAATGCCTTTTAGGGCTTCGCCCCCCGCGCCCCCAAGATTAATTGCCGTTTCGGGCTTCGCCCCCCTTAGTTAATGCCTTTTAGGGCTTCGCCCCTCCGCCCCCCCATGATTAAATGCCGTCTAGGGCTTCGCCCCCCCTAGTTAATGCCTTTTAGGGCTTCGCCCCCCGCGCCCCCAAGATTAATTGCCGTTTAGGGCTTCGCCCCCCTTAGTTAATGCCTTTTAGGGCTTCGCCCCTCCGCGCCCCCACGATTAAATGCCGTCTAAGGCTTCGCCCCCATGATCAGTTGCCTTTTAGGGCTTCGCCCCTCCGCGCCCCCATGATTAATTGCCGTCTAGGGCTTCGCCCCCCTTAGTTAATGCCTAT